>NW_009721020.1:215519-215831 GCF_000703405.1 Apaloderma vittatum
TGTCTTTCTGCCCATCCAGTATTAACTTTGTTATTACCTCTCGGGCACCTTCTCTGCTACCCACAGCGGATTTTAAATTGTTTTTCTAGTTTTTCCAAGGTTAGGATGCCGCAGGGAAAAAAGCCGCTTCAGCCTTTTGAGTCCACTCACCTCGCAGGCTGCTAACAAGGGTGCGGAGTTAACTTAATCACACAGATAAATATTTACCCTGGTATTTACTTTACGGAATTCCCTTCCTCTCTCAACCCCCCTTTGCCCATCCCTTTGGGGAAAGGGAACCGCTGACCGAAAAGAGCTGGCGGTCATTTCTGA
>NW_009721021.1:0-9975 GCF_000703405.1 Apaloderma vittatum
CCCCCCCACCCCTCCTTCCTTGCCTGTCCCTCCTGAGAGCTTGTAGCCATCAGTTGTGGCACTCCAGTCGTGTGAGGCGTCCCACCACCTTTCTGTGAGAGCCCCTATGTCAAAGTTTTCCTGCTGCATCCTGGCTACAAGCTCCTCTTGTTTGTTGCCCAGGCTGCGTGAGTTGGTAGAGGTTCACTTCAGGTGAGCTAACGATCCCGACACCTTTCTGTGGGAGCGGGTACCAATTCCTGCCTGAAGCTTCTCAAATTCTCCAAAGGGGGGCTTGAGAACATCAAACCACATGATAGTGGGGCTAGTGATTCTATGATTCCATGATTCTATGGGGTATTTAAAGAAAAAAAAAAAAAAAGAGAGAGAAAGAGATCACAAGTTTCAATTCAGTGTTTTCATCAGTTTCTTGAACCAGTCACAAATCAGAATCCGGGAAGCTCTTGGAGTAAGGGGCAAAAGAGGAAGACACAGTTTGTTACTTGAGAATTCTTTTAAAAGTCAGCCTCTCATTTCCAAATACCCTTTCTCATATGCAAAGAAATACATGGGGTGGAAAGATCTCAGAGCCAGTCACCTGCAACATCTCTGGCATACCCCTCACTGACAGCAGCTTACGTTGGGGCTGGTTCTGACACGTTCCTGGGTAATACCTAAAACCTGGCTTTACTATATATTTTCCTGAGAGTCCAGTTTGTCCTTTCAAAGCCAAGTCACCAGCTCTGCAGATGCCTCTTCTGGGAAGAGCAGGGCAAAATAAAGAAAAAAAAAATTGAAAAGTCCTCAGTGGTTTTGATAGCTGTGTACAGAACCAGTTTCTGCCCAGTCTGCTCAAGGCTAAGTTGGGCTTTCTGTGACATGGCCAAAGGGTAACTTCACGTTCTTTAGGGAATCCCACAAGTGGCCACAGTGAGTCAGCCCCCACTCCTTATATCTACATACACCATTGAGACAGTGAGGCCATATCAGAAGCTGGAGAACAGTTTTTGATCTGCAAAATGCCTAAAGATGTCTAATCTGTATTGTTAGCTCTGTGACCACTGGCCATGCATGTTCATTTAGTCATTCTGGGGAGAGAGGGGGTCAGCATACATTTCTGTGTTTGGAAAGCATTTGCGTGTGGATTTTGGTGTCTGCCCACACAAAAACATAGTACACACCCACATCTTCAGGGGTTATCACGGAATCCTCAGAGCTGGAAGGGACCTCTAGAGATCATCTAGTCCAACTCCTCTGCTAAAATAGGGTCACCTAGAGCACATCACACAGGATTGCTTCCAAGTGGGTTTTGAAAGTCTCCAGAGATGGAGCTGAGGAGTCTGTTCCAGTGCCCTGTCGCCCTCACAGTAAAGAAGTTTCTCCTCATATTGAGATTAAACTTCCTATATTCCAGCTTGTGCCCGTTGCCTCTTGTCCTGTCACTGGGCACTACTGGTAAGAGTCCAACTCCATCCTCCCTGCACCCACCCTTTAGATATTTAAAGATGTTGGTAAGGTGTTCTCTCAGTCTTCTCCAGGCTAAGGAGTCCCGGCATCTCAGAAAGCCTGTGCTTGATGTTTGCAGAGCTAATATTTGTTCCATTGCTAGGGGGCAAAAGACAAGACAGCGTCTTTTTAAAGAGGAACTGCTGCTAGCAACACTCTCTCCAGCACAGCTTCAGCCTCCTGATTGAGTTCTCTGTCCTCTCTCCCTGGCCACACCTCTGAGCAGAGCATTTCTCTTGTACGTGGAACATTTGTGTTGTACACAGTTTGACTCCGTCGGTCAGAGGGTGGTGCTGATAACACCAAGGTCGCGGGTTCAATCCCTGCTCAGTCCCCATGTGATCTAGTTGAGAGGCGTCCCTGCCCGTGACAGAGAGGTTGGATTAAATGATCTCTGAGGTCCCTTCCAGCCTAGGCCATTCTAGGGTTCTATGATTTCCATTGTACACAGAGTCAGGGAGCAGGTAAGCCCCTGACCCAGGGCATGGAAGCTGGATGCTGCTTCTCCTCAGCTGATCTAACATCCAGAAGCCCCCATGAGCACAGTCCTTTTTTTTCTGTCCCTCCACGCTGTGCTCTCAAGGCTTCTGGTCTGACTGACAATTCTTTCATTTCCCTGGAAAAAGAAGGGTCTTTTTTCATCATCTGCCTTGTGTTAAAGTCCCTTCTACGAACAGAAGAAAAAAAACCATGCTGGGTCCAGGAAAAGAGTAGACGCCCGACCCACTCCAACATAAACGGACCCATCCATCCTAGAGCTAAAACCAGATAAGAAACAGTCAGGAATAGACTCTGGGACAATGTGTAGTGACCGATGCTGCAGAGAGACTTATCTTTAGGAGTGGAATCTTAGGTCCTGACCCAGCCACCTGGCATCAGATCTCAAGCCCTGCTCTGTATAGCAGCCACGTATAAGCATCACAGTCAGGCTGAGCAGCTTTGCAGGGCACTGAGCACCCCTTTGTCATCCTCGAACCAATGTTATAGGTCCCTTAGGGACATGGTTTAGTGGTGGACTTGGCAGTGGTAGGTTAATGGTTGGGCTCGATGATCTCAAAGTAGATCTTTAGTGGTCATGGTAGTGCTGGGCTGAAGGTTGGGCTTGATGACCATAGAGGTCCTTCCCAACCTTAATGATTCTATTATTCTATGATTTTTTTTCAGCCTATTCTATGATTCAATGAGTGTCTGTTCCAAAAGAGCACTGGGTCCAGGAGCAGCAGAAATTCTCTGATCCTTGCCCAAGCACTTTGCCTTTCGACAGGACACTCTGCGTTCTGAACCTCCTTCCACCCTTTCCCACTGGGCTCCACCTCCCCCTCACCTGTGGGGCCAAACATCTCAGAGGGTCTGGGCAGGAGTCCAGCTGCAGCTGGAGCTGGACAGGACAAACTTTGTAGGTGAGGGATGAGCTTGAAAGGATTCACTCCTCCATCGCTGGTAATTGTCTTTGGAAGAGCAGGTGAACTGGCCAAAACAGGGATGCTCGGTGAATGATGATTTCCCAGACAGTGCACAGGGATGACACCAGGAGAAATGTGCTCTGTGCTGAAGAAGAAACGCTGCTCTGATAGCAGCTCTCATACCCATGACATACCTCCTCACCCTTTTCAGCTCTGGCTCCAGCAGAAATGGCCAGAAGTCTTCTTCTCTGTCCTGATCTGCCTGTGCCATTATTTGCTGCTCCCCAGGAAGTGGTTAACGTGTTTTTAAAAGCAAGGGGGTGGATTTGTCTCACACAGCGTGATTTATTCGTGTGTTTTCACCACAGTATCCTGCTTCAAGCAGGCAGCAGCTGGTGAGATGAAAGTCAGCGCTGGGTTTTGTTTTTTTGGCTGCTGGCCAGACAGTTATCTACCCAAACACCCCTCGGTGTTTCCTTTTGGCCCCTCCTTCATGTTGGGGAGTGGAAAATCAGCAGCCCGTCCTCTCGCCTTCTGAGCTCTGCACGTTAATGCTCATATTGCCCCTTGTCTTAACTGTTTTCTCTTCAGGCTCGCCTCTCTTTTCGTTGCAATCCACGATTTTGAGCCTGAGTAATTTGAAAGTGGCACGAACAACTTGAATTCCTCTAAACTCCATAAATTTGCCAAGGAGACGCTCTCTTTCCCCATGGGAAGCCCAGGAAAGACAAATTTAATGAAAAGGAAATCTAGGCTGTAATAGGCAGGTTTCTGGTTCTCAGTGGTCACTGAGTTGGACAGTGGAATTTCAACAACTTCCATCTCCTTTTCAGAAGAGAGAACAAACCAAACATCATAAACCTGAACATAATAAAACTTTATTCTGGTGTATATGAAGGAAACCTAAAATGCAGGTACCATATACTTAAGAGAAAAATATTTTAAAGAAGAGATGAAAATCAAAATACTACTGCACGCATGCCAGAAGTGCATTCCCTCAGGTCCAGTGGAGATCTAGTTACCTGCACTAGAGAATTGCCACTAACAAAAGCTTCTAAAAATTAAAACTGTACAATGCTCCCTCTGTGCCTGAGATCCCTAAGCAGGGAAGCATTACCTTGGTGGACGATAATGTAATATGAACAGAGATGATATTTTTAAAGCATCATAAGTATGAAGTTCAGTTTTTACATTTTCAAAACTATCTTAGCAATTTGAATGCTGCAGCACAATGGATATAGGAGTAGGAGAGCTGACTATTCCTACCCAGCAAGGGATGAGGGAAGTGTCTTCAGGAAATTAGAAATAATGAAACTCATTCTAACAATTAATAAAACTAAGCTAGACAAGAGCTCAGCAGCATTAGCTGCCTAAGAAGGCTTCCAAATGGTGTTAACTGAAGAGCACCTTGATGAAATACAGGGACTCATAGATAGGCAGGAACTGGGGAGGTTGTTGATTCTGCTTATTGGTAGCAAGGCTGACCCATGGTGCTTAAATTATTTTGCTGTGTGTTCTTTCCCACTCTTCCTCAGCCACTGATGGCTCACTCCTATAGTACCTGAAAGAGAAAACAGTGTTTGTTTTAAATTCTTATTCACATTTGATGCAGTGGTGCCGAGTTTCTGCCAATCTCGAATCCACTGGGCAATTCTGGCTTTGGTCAATTTGGCAACCTGATGTTCAGAATTCCCCATCCTCCTTTTCCTGTCCCTCTGTTTAACATTTGTTGGCTTCTGGGATTCCTTCTTTATAGTTCTTGCTGATCTGGACATTCATCCAGACTTTGTGCTCTGCCACTTGGAACCACGAGCAGAAGATTTCGGGTAGAACCTGAGACACACTGGGCTAGCTCGATGCAAAAGCAGGTTGGGGACGAGGTGCCATGTGGAGGCTCCAGTAACTTCTCCAGTGGAAGCAGGAGCGGCTGAGCTGATGTCTCTCTTGATGGGGTCACAGAAGGATGCAAAGGCAACTGGTTACCCCTTGTGATGCCTCCTGTGTTCCCAGGGACTGAATGATGTGTGTCCTACCTTAGAAGAGAAACAGCTGGATGGTCATGACTGTGCTGAAGGCGATGCTTTTTGCCAGCAAGACTCTCAAACCCAAAACAGCCATGAACAGCATATTCACTTTCTCCGTTTGGACATCTGCTTTAAAAAGAAGAGGGAAGGGAGCCTGGTCTTGATATTACAACCCACACACACTCCCAGGAAAAGAAGGAAAATCCATACGTCATAGGTGGATGAGGGAAGAAGGAACAAAGGAAATTATGAAAGAGGCAATTATCAAATGTAGGGAAGAGTGGAGATGCCTGCCCATTGAGGAATTACTTCCCACTGCCCATGGAAATTTGTCAGATATTTAGCATGTTCACATGAAACAGCAGGTTATTTCTCAATAAGAAATTCCAATTCTGACACTTCTGCACCTGAGAAAGCAATTTCTCATGTTTACTAAAACACAGAAAGAGTAGCTTGTTGCTTAATAAGTGTCAACAATTCTGACATTTCTGTACCAAAGATAATGCATTTTCATGAATACTGAATCCTCAATAAAGTCGCCGTACTAGTTGTTCTTTTAGGCAGCTAACCTTTTGTAGAGCCGTCTGTAATGCTGCAAGCATTAACTGTTTCTGATTCTTCAGTTTTCTCGTCTGTTGAACAATGAAGAGACACTATAAATTGTATCCAAACTATAGAAAGCAATAAATTACACAGAACACACCTATGACTCTTTTCCCAGCAGCAGAAAAGCAATATTGGAGAATCAGGTGGCAAGTCATTAGTTCTGAGATAATTTGAAGAGAAAAATCAGCTTTTTACATGTGATTGCAGACAAAACCCCCAGGATTGTTGAGTTTTATTTTCTCTCCTTTTTAAAAATGAACTCCACCATAGAAAAAGAACAATTTAAAAAGTGATCAAAAAGTAACCAAAATATTAAGGGGTGGAAAGAAAATCACATGTCTTTTTGATTTTGTGTTTTTATAAAAGTTATTTCAAGGTTTCTCCCAGCGGGTATGTATACTCTTCTCCCTCGAACATAGAAAAAGGTAGATTCGCAAATATTAGAGGGTTTTTTTATTCCTTTGGGAGGAGAGGAGTAGATTTGTTTGGTTTGGTTTGGATTTTCCCAGAATCACGTTGCATTTGGACTGCGACACTCTACCTGGCAGAAGAACGCTGGCTGCGGTCTTGTTCCCCTGGTGCACAGCCTTGCAGGTCACCTCTGTGTCTGGTTCTACCTCAACGACCTTTATGCTGCTGTACATCCCCTCGGGTGCGACGAGGGGTGCCTCCAGGTCATACACAACGTCACCGCTGGATGCATCAAGGCTGATGCTCTTTGGGTAGAAAGTCCTTGCCAAACACGCCACGTTCAGTTTGTCGTCATGTTGTTTGGGTTCTTCTGATTTAAGCATGATTACTTCTGCAGCAGATTCTTCTTGACTTTCTGAAAAAAAGAAGCATCGTTTTGGGGTGGCATGATTTTCTGCATGTTTTTCTGCGAGCTAAATCATCTAAACTCAGATGTAGTCCAGCCACGTTTGCCTCCTGACAGCTGAGCATCTTTCTGCACTTATTTCTTCCTCCTGTTTTCCCAAGAGCAGTTCAAAGGCAGAAAGGGAGTGTAAGGGTAGGATTTTCATTGGAGCTTCTAATCCCTTGGGCTCCTAAGCTTATTTTTACAAAACTCTTATATATATATATATACACACACACACATATATAATCATAGAATCATAGAATGTGGGGGATTGGAAGGGATCTCTAGAGCTCATCTAGTCCAACCCTCTGCTGGAGCAGGATCACGCAGGGCAGCGGTCTCCTTTCAAGGCTATAGGTATATATGTATGTATTTATGTATGGGTATATGTATGTATATAAGTGAATTCCTTCGACTGAGGGACCTTGAAATGAGGAAGGGAACTTTTAAGAATACAGCAAAAGTGATTGCATTGATTTTGAATTTGTAACTATTTAGATCCTAACAAGAAAATTTTCTCCAAGGAGAGCTTCATATGCTTGTAACATGACACATATTAAATTTATTTTTATTATTATTACCCAAAAATCCTTTACCTAATGTGTCTAAAAGGCTTAACCATAACACACAGGAAGAGAAGACAGTTTATTACTCCAGTCTGAAATGCTGTTCCAAAGAGTGGCATTACTTGCAGATACGAAATAATGTCATTACAATGGAAGATGAGTTTAAATCTTTCATTAAAATGTGTTCAGGGACATGACCCAGGCATAGAAATCTCTTTTAACAAGTTTCTGAAGCCTACTCTTTGGGGAAAAAACCTTTTTCCCCGTCCACCTGAAGAGCAGGAATCATGAGACAACAACTGATATGACAGGTCTGACATTCGATTTGTTCTAAAATAAGATTGTTTCTGTGTAGAAACGGGACCTCACATTAGGGCTGCTGGTTCTGTCTGCAAAGGCAAGGCCTTTACTTAGACTTTCGCCCACCAATGCCATTTGTTGGTCAGTTGTTCATGACCCAATACCTTTTGTATCCAAAACCAGCAAGTTTGTGTTAGTGTAGATAAAGGTTGGGCTGGTGGAACCTGGTGGTATCTTGCTCTCCTGCTTTTTGCAAGTGATGTTTTCAAAGCACTGTCTGGATTCCCTGCTCCCACAGGAACTGGAGCTGCACCCCGTTACCCCAAAGCAGGCATGTTGGTGGTTCTAAGCTTTCAAGGCGGCTGCGGAGCTGTGTGGGACTTGCAGGTGTGAGCAACACCTGAGTCCCTGCCTATTCGGGTGACTGTGAGTGTTCAGTTGGTGGTTTAGGACAATAAAAATCAACCCAAGAAAAGCACCCACCGCCCCAAATTTCCCGCTGTCGCACAAAAGCTGGGAAGTGTGGTCCTTAGAAGGACCACATTCAGAAGAGGGCGATTTCTAAATATAGAGGGCTTGCTCACGTTTCAGGCAGTCGCTGCAAAAACTTGTCTTTCCATGGAAATTACTTTCTGCTGAAACTCTTTTCATCTCCTTTTTCTCCTTTACACACACCTCGGTGTTACGCAAAAGAAAGCAAGCAGCTGCTTTCACCTCGTACCGAAGCTGTGCAAAGACTTTAGGAATAAAAAAACAGCCTTAAATTTAGCAGCACGGCTATGGGAGGGGGCAAGGATCAGAGCAGTAATGCTGATGCGTAGAGCTCAGAAACTCTCTTTGTTGTTCCCGAAAAGCTTTGCTAGCTCAATGTAAGCCGAGGGCTCAAACACCCAGGTGGAGAACGCATGTCCGAGAGATCCAAGGCACCAGAAATTTTGTGTTACGCTATCACATCACACAATCCCTTTTTCCATCCCACCACAAACTCAAGAAAGACGTAAGCAGTAAAACAAGTAGAACTTACTTGGCTCAACGGAAAAAATTACCCCAGTTCCAAAGACGAGCTTGTCTGTTGCTACTCCAAGTTCTCAACCCAGTGATATACTCAGTGACAAAAAGTGCCGCTTCCTTCCCTTTTACTCTACGGTATTTCTTAGGAGACGGGTAGTCACACACCACATGAAGAAGTCACACAGACTTTAAAACATGGACCTGAAGCCAGATCAAAAGAGGGGATTTAAACCTGCTTAGGACCTGTAGGATGAGAATGTTGCTCTGGGAGGGCTCAGAATTAATCTAATGAAAAAGCAGAAGTTTTCCGAGCAACAAACAAAAATTAGCAATTAGTGAAACTCTTCAGAATTCCAGAAATATTCGGGGGGGAAGGGGTGTTACTTTGAACTGTTAGGGGGCCAGTTAGCTCAGTCAGTTAGAGCACGGTGCTGATAAAACCAAGGTCGCGGGTTCAATCCCCCCTTGGTCCCCATGTGTTGCTTGGTCTAGTCGAGAGGCGTCCCTGCCCATGACAGGGAGGTTGGATTAAATGATCGCTGAGGGCCCTTCCAGTCCAGGCCGGTCTAGGATTCTGTGATTGTTTGCTGCCCGGGAAGAAGAGGAATACACTCAGTCTGGGGTTAAAAGTTGTTATCTTTCTGGTGGGCCAGTGTTGAGGGTCATTTGCTGCTTCAGGGAATCTGTGTCACGATTTTGGCATCTTTAAAAGTGAAAAATAAATGTTCATTTTTTATTAGGTCAAGATTCTTTGTTCTGTGGGAGGAGATATTAAATAAGGATTTTGCTCTGGGTGCTGCAGAGCAGACTGATCAAATCCTGCATGAGGGACACGTTCTGCACCCTTAGTGTCACCTGCACCTAAAGAATTGCATGAAGTGTAATACACAAAGATAAATTTTATTTGGATCCCTTCCTCGTGTGTAGGCTGGACAGCAAAGCAGTTGCCACCTCGGTGCTTCCTAAGGAGGCTGGGTGCTCTCTGACTCTCAACGAAGATGCTTTAAAAGACAACATTGCGAAACAAGGATGTAAATGTGTCCATGTGATATAACCAAATTATTTTTAACGAGAACATTAATCTCTTGGCAACTGCACTTGGGTAATTGTGTGAGTACTTTCCCCTCCATAGACAGTGTTGAAACAGAGCAATCCTTGAAAACATGGACATGCCGTGGTTCTCTTCCTTTGAGGCAACAATCTCATGTTAACAGCTTTATAGGGAAAAAAGACAGCCTCGGTTCAGATGGGGAAAGGAGGTGTACCAAGGAAATGTGATTTAATACTGCTCTCTAACTGCTGTCAAGCTGTAAAAGGGCAGGACGGAAGGGAAATTCATTAACAGCCTGAAAAAAAAAATAACATGTACAGGACAAGGCACTTGTGAGCTGCTAGAGGATTAATCTACCCAAGTGGAAGGGAGAGCAAGGGGAAAGGGTGCAAGACTGTTAGCCTGATCATCTACCAAAATGATGTTGAAAGTTGGCAGTGAGAGTTAACAAACACAACAAAAAAGGGGTGGGGAGCAGATCTCCAGATGCTGACCATGGCATAAAAAGACCACAGCTGAAAGTGGCCCAGGAGTGGATGGACTGTGCTCTCTTCCCTGAAGCTGCCTGAGTGATTTCAGGCAAGCTCTAAGGTCTTCTTAGAGTTTAGCATCAATGGAGACTCTGCAGCTCCCAATCTATAGCCCAGAAAGTGTTTCAGAGCAAATGCAT
>NW_009721022.1:0-7047 GCF_000703405.1 Apaloderma vittatum
AGGACTGGGTTTTAGTTCAAACCCAGGACAAGTGGTATGTTGTACAGGTGCTCTGCTAAACAGAAACAGTAGCTCTTATATTGATGAATTTAGCATATTTTTAAAAGAAATTATTAATATTTATTTATTCCAGTGATTTCTTTGGTGAAGAGCTGTGCATATTGTCCATTTATTCTGAGGCGTAATTCCTTATCTTTTTTCTGAGTTTACCATCTGCTCCTTTAAGCTTATGACCTCTAATAGTTACATTGGAAGACCCAGTGAATAGTTGTTCTCTATTCAATTCCTCCATGCTTATCTTTATTTTAAAGACCTCTGTCATGTTCATCTTCAGTTATCTCTTCCAAGCTGAAGAACATTTCTAGGAAATTTACGCTGAATATATGGACTGTTAGATGGATTTAAGACTGGGTATGCTGTCATCTTCAAAGGGTGATTGTTAATGGCTTGACACTAGGTGGCTGATAATAACTGGCGAATCCCTGGAGTCAGTACTAGTCAACAGAAGTCTTATAAGCTCGTCAAGAATTACTGTATGCACCGTAACAGACTGGAAAGGGGCTGACTGAGTAGGAGCTTAGCAGATAAGGATCTGCCAACTTAAAACAGCCAGTGTGCAGTAAGACAAGCAAGAGGAGCACTGAAGGCCAGCTGTTCTCTAAAGGAAAGGGTGCTGGGAGTCAAGCACAATAACACATCCATCAGGACAGGGACATTGCCAAGTCAGAACATGTCCCACATTACCCATGTAAGGCATGCAGGGCAAGCCCAGGTGTGGCAACTAGATTCACCCAGGTCCAGATCATCAAGCAAGTTTGTGGCTGATGAAGAAGATCTAAGGTAAATCTAGGAAGTCAGCCTGCAGCAGGCTTAGGCCTGATGATGGTAACTAGAATTAGACACATCACTGTGACTGCCAGAAAAACCGAGTCACTAGAGGTCTGATGATGACCCTGGAAGTCAGTGCACAGGTCCCGACTGACACATGGCCAGACACAGATGCAGTACACATACCAGATATCTTGGGCCAGGAATAGAGGTCCCAACCTCAGCTTAAATGGACCCATGGTCCAATGGAAAGCAGTTTGAGAGGTAGAAACCAGAGGAGAGGCTGTTCAAGGTCGTTAAAGACAATTGATGCCCTCAGAGAACTGACAGTATTCCTCTCTTCTTAGCACTGGGAGGTCATATCTGGCCTTTTGTGTATGAATTCAGGATATATAAGAAGAATAAATAATAAAAATGTGGATAAACTGCAAACTTTGATAGCCAGCAGGTACAGAGATGGTCAGGGGTCCAAAGCACATGTGCTACAAGGAATAAATGAAGGATCTGCACTTGTTTAGTATCTTGAAGAGAATGATTCTTTCATCTCTGCAGTCAGCCTTACTCGTTTGTTTGAGGCAGCCCACTTCATTATGTGCAGCATGGAAAGCTGCTTACTGATGAAACCACAATAGATATTTTTTAGTTTTCAGAAACACTTCCCAGAGAACAAAATTTCATGAATAAAATCTTTCAGGCAAACAATACCACGCTCTTCTAAATGTCCTTTTATCAGTCTGCTCCCTTTAATTGGGATTCCTTTGTTACTCTTTGCTTGAATTCTTTAAAGATTTCAGGTTAGAGGTAACAATTATCATAATATTCCACAAACCACAGCATCTACAGAGAAGCTTGGGTCATTTTAATGAACAGTCTACTGAAAATTGTTCTCACCAGCATCACCTCCGTCACTCTTCATGCCCTTAGACTATACTAGCTATTGAAAGTCTAGTCTGCACTCCTGATCAAAGAATCATAGAACAGTTTCAACTAGAAGAGACCTTCAAGATCATTGAGTCCAACCTTTGTCCTAGCTCTCTCAGCACCACTAAACCATGTCCCTCAGCACAACATCTACCTGTCTCTTAAGACCTCCAGGGATGGCAACTCAACCACCTCCCTGGGCAGGCTGTTCCAATGCCTGATGACCCTCTCAGTAAAGAAATTCTTCCTAATACCCAATCTGACTAAAATTAAGGCCATTTCTTCTTGTCCTGTCACTTGCCACTGGAGATAACAGACCCCCACCTCACTACAAGCTCCTTTCAGGTAGTTGTAGAGAGTGATAAGGTCTCCGCTCAGTCTCCTCCAGGCTAAAGATATGCAGATCCCTCAGCCGTTCTTCATATGACACATGCCTCAAATCCTTTACTAGCTTGGTAGCTCACCTCTGTACCCTGTCCAGCACCTCAATGCCCCTCTTGTATTGAGGAGCTCAATGATGTGCAGCCATTTCTCCAGGCTTCTGTCCAGCATACCTTATCTGAACCTTATCTCAGTGTTTCCATCAACAATCTAGAACAAAAGTTCCCCTGCTGCTTTTTCTGCTTGTCCAGCCAACCTGGATGGACTTGTAAGTCCTTCTTCCCTGCAACAAGATCTTTGGCAACAGCAGGACCTTTCTGGGGGCCTAAAGTTCCAGTATGTTTTTTCTTCATTTCCCAAATAAATCAAAGTGGAACACCCTTCAAGGCTTCTTTCAGCTCTTTCTTTGCAACAGCTCTTATTAGAGTGCTTGAGCACAGACAGTTACACTCATAGAAAGCATGTGGGAGGGTGGGAACATGCTCTATGCCTTGAGTTTATGGCTGAGATGTTTATTGTGCAGTCATTTCTAGGCTGGAGGGGCAAAAAAGTAGCAGCTCACAATTACTTGAATCTCTGAGCTACAGAAATAATGAATCCAAACTCCTCTGTACTGGCAGATAGTATGACAATGTGCAACAGTCACAAGTTGTAGCTTGAAAGGTTGAGACTGGCTATGAAGAAAATCTTTTTAACTTTGGAGAGTAAGGCAGCTGGCTACCAAAACAGACTGTGGAATTCCTGTCATTGGAAGTTTAAGATTTATCTAAACAAACCCATTGTTGTCCTGTTCTAGAACTGGCAATAATACCGCTTTTAGCAGAATGCTTGGCTAACTAGCCTCCAGAATTGTCATCCAACTAATGTTTCTATGACTATGTTTTTTCACTGCCTTCATTATAGAGGCTGTTCCCAACATTTTTTCATATGTGTCACCTTCTCTGAAACATTTCTAGCTGTACTATTTCTCTTCTGCTATATCTACTCTACAGTATTTGTGTTTTTTCTTGTGAAATTTTAAATTAACTTCAAGTTTACTATTAACTTTAAGTAACTCAGTTTAGAAATAATGAAGCAGTACCCTTTGACTTCAGTATATTTTATACCAGGTCCTTAAGTAATTATACACAAATAAAGAAGCTATTGTTCATTCATATAATTTGTTCTGTATTTTCTAAATTTACATTTTACATGGATTTAAAGAATACTATAGCATACGTTATTTCTGCCTGTGTATATTCAGAAGATGAGATATTAGAACAGATAGCGTTATATGACATATTATTTCTTGTACTAACATCTTACTGAACTTTGACTGGAAAGTTAATTTATCCATCATTTGGAAGGACAGCCATCAAAAATAAGCTACTGAACAAAAATACCTCAGATGGTTAGGAGGCTTGAATACAGATTTCCTCTCAAGTCCACGAATGCCTCTTCTAACATGATACTTAAGCACATATCTCCTATTAAGCATACGTAAAATTTCATCACCTTGAGTGCCTAAGATTCACGCCAGAGCAATATGATAATTTCTGTAGAAACCCTGAAACAATCCACAAAACAATTTTAAAGCTATTGATTGAAAGCGCATAGAGAACACTATTGACTATTGTTATTCCTAGTGCAATGCTGGTATCCCAAGCTGATGTTTGGCTTATTCTGTAGAGTTTAAGTAAGCGTGATCTTTATCCTAACAATTTTAAAATTTGTGTATGAGACATAACTGGAGCTAATGCTGCTGTTGCACATTAATGAAAAAAGTAGATTAAGGGGAAAAAAATAATCCTTTTTCCTTTAATTAAGTGTTGATTTTGTTAGCTTGCAGTATACTTTTTTGAAATACCACATACCTGACTTTTTAGTGCTAGTATTTCTTAATATTTTAATCTATCATAATGTATATATTAATAAATGATCAAATATCAGGAAGTTATTGAATAGTTAATTAATTTTTCACTAGCTCATTTTAACAGTCATTAGCCTAATGAAAAAAATACAGAATTAAATGTCTCAAAGGGCAACATTTTTCATGTATTGCTGTACAATTACCTCTGCCAAAAGTGTTAAAGGAAATCAGTTGCTACGCAATTTACAAGCTACCAGGGTGGTAAATCTGGGCCTGACTTGTGGGTGGACCTCCCAGCCTGGCCTTGGCACATGCCTCTCCCCATTGACGTGCCCAATGCCTAGGGCTGGGGCTGCCTCTGGTTGTCCCCAGCCTCCCCGACTTCCTGGCCACCCCTGTTGGGTTTCCTTGGCTGGTGAGCGGCTCTCCTGTCACCCCCATGGGGAGCTCCTGCAGCTCTCCATCCCCAGGAGGGCAGCCAGCCCCCACTGTGCCTTGATATTCTATTTTAAAGAACTGTTTTGTATAAATTGTAATTATGTTATATTTGCTAGTTCTCCTACAACAATGAACTGTAGTCAGATGTGTAATATATGTATGTGAGTAACTGTGTGAATGTAGGAGCTGCTGACAGGTCATTTACAGAATGCTGAGAGAAAAAGGCTGTGTGTCTGGTAGGACCCTGGCAGCTAATGTAAAGAGGCAGTGATAAGTTACCTTGAAGCTTCACGGTTTGTTTTCTCAAAATTAAGTAACTAGAAAATCAATTTACCACTTGATCACAGAACCCTAAATTCTTAATTTCTCATGCAATTAACCAAATCAAGAGTTTTGATACTTCAATAAGCACAGTATCAGTAGAATTTCCATGATCATAGTAACATAGCTTACTACAAAAATATCTGTCAAATTTAATAAAGCACATCATGCTGAATAACCAAGCCAGAAAACTGATGACTTATCAATCACTCTGTTTCTATTTACGGAAAAGTGGAAAGGATGAGTATATACAAGAAGAAGACATAAGCAGAATAATGTGCAATACCTGAAAATAGGTATATTTTCATGGAAGGAAACTAAAAGAAGAAGAAACAAGAAACAGAAATACAGACACAGTTGTAGTGATTCATTATAAAATATTTTGGGACATGACAAAATCAGATATAAAGATGCTTTCAGTGTCACTGGAAGTACAAGTGTTCATAGATATTGCAGCCTTAAAGTATCATTAAATGTTACAAAACAAGGCAATCCTAAAACAAATAGCGACAAATTGGAAAATTTACTGTTTGAAAGCTAAGTGCAAAGTAGGGCAAAGAAGTGGGACACCAAACAAAGCCACATTAAAAAGGAAATTTTCTGTATCCATAAATCAATATATTGAGCTAAATTAGAATTATAGAATCATTACGGTTGGAAAAGACCTTACGGTATGCTGAGGCTGTGTCTTAATTAAATTAAACACTTCTAGTGAATATTCTCAGGCAATGGAATGTGATCATGTATAATAGCAAACAGATAGAATGTGGCTTGAATTCATCATACGCCAACTTGTCTTTTCCCCAGTAACTGTTGGACGAAGTTCAACTCATAGAGAGATCCAGGAATTATTCTCAGCAGGTAGTTTGAGTGAAACCATTCTCTTTTGGGAGCTGAAAGTCCTTATATATATGATGAGATTTTTTTCCTTATCAACGGTCCTCAGAGCCAGAGGATGTTTTCAAAGTGTTTAATGTACTATTGGAGCTAAGCTGTAATGTTAGTGTGTGGGTCACTGACTATATAAAGAAGGCCTCCTAAAACTGAGTAACCATATCTCTAACTAGATGTGAAGACAGTTTAAAAGTTAGAAAAAGATTTACAAACAAATTTTGCAGGATGCAAAATTCAGATTCATGAGTTCCAGTCGATTCTCCATTAGGTTCTTAGCAGGGGAAAAAAGAGTTTGATGCGTAGTCAAATAACAGATGGCTAAGACATTGCTTTAGAGAGACGAGGAACTCCTAGACGTTTTGAGCTAAAGGTTTGCAAACATTTTGAAAGAAAAAGTGATTTTTTTTCATGAAAATTTATATGTTTATAATAAACTATCAATGAAGGGAGCTAACAAAAAAAATACAAAAGGAAGACACCTTAAATTTGATGCTTCTATTTTATAATTTAATATTCTGAATCTCTGCTTCTCATGCTGCCTTTTCTTTCTTCTTTTATAGGTGTCTAATTTTACTACGCATTTAAAGACATTCAAAATTCCACCCTGCTTGTCCTCAGGTTTAGTTTCTATTCTTCTTTATTTTCCTTACCAAAAATAAATTTGTGATAACCTCAGATAACAATGAATAGCGGAGAACTAGATGACACAACATATCCAGATATTTTTCAGATACTTTTTTGGTCAAATTCATAAGTAGTTATTTATGAAATTAAATTATTGCTATAAAAAAGTGTTATCATAAATCAGAAACTGACTAAAATAAAGCAAAACAAAACATGAGAATAATTATTTTGTTCTCAGTGAGGAGGGGGTGACTGTGGCTTAGAGCAAGAACCAGTGTTATGTGGTGTGGCATTCGCTGATGATCTGGAAAAAGTGGAAGCAGTGATATTGGAAAATCAAATAATTTAAAATGGTGACTGAGAAGAGATACAGCTGAGGAGTTCCAAGGAGGCCTAATAGAGATTAATGAATAAGAATCATGGAGAAAAAAAATCAAAGCTAGTAGAGGAAAAGTAATGCAAAGAAAATGATTTGAATATTTGTGCACAGAATTGATAATTTAGTTGTATGAGCTCATGATATGGATGTCAGTATTATACTGGACATGTCAAGCTCAGTCACTAAGATAATAGGGAAAAAAAGGTCTAAAGAAAAAAATAAATCAGAGAATAATCTGGAAAAGTTGTATGTTCATATGCTTTCATCTGTGATACATACTAATAGTTGGCCCCTTTGTAAGCAAGTTCAAAGGGCATTCAATGTTCAGGTATAAGAATGCTTGAAACTGGAAAGGCTGTTCAAGAAACTGAAAAGATTGTCAGCTTTACTTAGAGTGAATGAAGATGATTTG
>NW_009721022.1:7078-10811 GCF_000703405.1 Apaloderma vittatum
TGTAGGCTGGACTATCTGCTTCTTTTTCCATGTCTTTCATATTATCTTTTTCTCTCTTTCCTCCTCATTATATTGACATTACTAATGCATTTTCATATTTGCCAGAAAGAGTATGGACTTAATGAGGGTTTTCTAAACACTCATGATCAAATTTCCTATCAGGCTACACAAAGTGCCCTCTTTTGGCCTGTAGAATGTAAGGAGAATATTAACTTTATTTAAGAATAAAGTTTTTGAGAGATGGTGCACAAGGTTATATAAATGGAGAATGTACGGAAAGCAGATGGATGTATTTTATCAGAAAATCTAATTCTACCTCCTTTCATTCTAGTGAACATTGATTAAAAGGAACGGCAGTCAGTAGTGAAAGCACCCATAGGTGGAAAAAAGGCTAGATACACACGCAAACATTTTACATATGTAACCTATAATAAATACATGTAGATACAGGAATGTATTTAACCATTGTCAATATGATTGAAGCTAAACAATTATATGTAAGTGCTTGTATTATGTACATATGAACTTAAAGATAAGTGTGGAACTCAGAAACACATGCTAATATAATTGAATACAGTAGTTCTAACAGACAATTGTATTTTCTATGTTTCTATAGCCAGTTCTTTAATTACATAATCTAGCTATATTTATCGCACACAGTTTAGCTAAGAATGTCATTAACAATACCAAACCTAATATTTTGCCAAATAGTTAATGTATTAGATCTAGTTTGTTTCATTTGAATAAAATAAAAGCAATACTATTAAAAAAAGAGAAATGTTTCTAGCATCATCTACTTTTTGTAAGCTTATTGTATATTTCATTCAATTTCACCTTGAGACATTTATTTTGCATCTTTCATTATTTTGAGTTTAGTAACATTACTTAGCCTGATATTGTTGAATACATTCATAACCATTTCTTTCAGCATGATTTTCTCCCACTGAGCTATTGTGTGATGATGTTTTTATGGTTATTTGCTAAACCCTTACACATCTGTGGAATTTTTCATCACTAAACTGCGACCTGTATTCAATTCTGATTTAAACTTAAAGTCCATGATCCAGAACGATTCTGTACAATAAATGATCCAGTTTTGTTGCTGCAAAGTATCATATGTAGCTCTATATTAAGAGCAAATATTAATTTCCTTTCCAGTCAAAAGGACTGATCGTTCAATCTTGCCAAAGGCTCTCTGGTACCAGTCTCTAATGTGAAATTCTGCCGGAGCCACTGTGATGCTTGTAACTTTTACACTTTTCAACCGCTTATCCTCTAGGATTTTTGATTTTTATTCCTTCCTATTCTATCAGAATATCAATTTCTTCTTCTGCTGTTAACATTTTCCTATTTGTATTTGATATCCCATTCCCAATTCCATTGTTTGTGGAACTACTATTTTCTCTCTTTGGAGCATGAAACTTGACATTTTACAGAGCTCATCTTTGGAATGAGTGTGGCTATGTCCAAGTTAGCACTTCCTGCCTTTTCACAGTCTATCCTCATCTCCCTTAAAGTTTGTAATCTTTGCTGCTAATGAATTTGTGATTGTGTTTTGCTCAGAGATAGACACTGTACCCTTGATCACGTAAATTAACGTTTGTCTTTTCCCTTCATGTTACTATTCTGTTTCTCCCTTTTGTTTTTGTAACATTAATTATTATCTATGTTATTTGTAAGGCAATTTCAGACAAGTAAAGAACAGTCTTGAGAAATGGGCCAGTGCAAACTGCATGAGATTCAACAAGTCAAAGTGCAAGGTCCTGCACCTGGGTCAGGCCAATCCCAGTCACAAATAAATACTGGATACAGAGTGGGTTGAGAGTAGTCCTGAAGAGAAGGACTTGGGGGTGTTGATAGACGAGAAGCTCAACATGAGCTGGCAGTGCGCTCATGCAGCTCAGAAGGCCAACTGGGATGCATCAAGAGGAGTGTGGCCAGCAGATCAAGAGAGATGATTCTCCCCCTTTACTGTGCTCCTGTGAGATCCCCCCTCGAAAACTGCTTCGAGTTCTGGTGTCCCCACCGTAAGAGGGATATGGATCTATTGGAATGAGTTCAGAGGAGGGCCACAAAGATGATCCAGGGGCTGGAGCACCTCTGCTATGAGGATAGGCTGAGGGAGCTGGGAGTGTTCAGCCTGGAGAAGAGAAGAACCTGGGGGGACCTTATAACTGCCTTCCAATACCTGAAGAGAACCTAGAGGAAGGCTGGGGAGGGACTTTTTACAAAAGTGTCCACTGATAGAACAAGGGGTAATGGATTTAAACTGAAGGAGAATTTAAACTGGAGGTTTAGATTAGATCTTAGGAAGAAATTCTTCAGTACAGGAGTGGCAAGACACTGTAATATATTGTCCAGAGAAGTTGTGGATGCCCCCTACCTGGAGATGTTCAAGGCCAGGTTGGATGAGACCTTGAGCAACCTGGTCTAGTTGAGAGATGTCTCTGCCCATGGCAGAGAGGTTGGATTACACGATCTCTTCCAACCTAAGATATTCTATGATTCTATGATTCTATGAATATAACAAAGAAACACAGATGAAAATAAGAGAATGAATGATATTTTCCAAAGTAATGTACATCATGTGTATTAAAAAGGATCTTCTGAGTTTAGGATTCTAGGAAGACTCCTGTCCAAAGCTTTGAAATGGAAGGATCCTCAGGACTTGTGAAAACAAACAAATACGCCAATATATGTAAACTAGAGGAGATAATATCAAAATACCTCTAAAAATGGTGGGTATTTAAAATTTTTGATGTTATCAAGCTTGCTGTGCATATTAGGTATGCATACACCACAAAGAAATACAGCTTGTAAGTACATTCCTTACTAAACATTCCCGAGAGAAAAGGGAATCATTGAGAGATTTCTTTGTAAGAAAAAGTGTTTGCATCTTTTATTTCCAGCTGAGAAAAAACAAACACATCCTGTGGTCACTAATTTAATCTTCACTGCAGGTGCTGAGAAGCATCAACAGTCACTTCAAAGAGATGTTCTGCTCGTCGTATTTTGTTTTCCAGTAGACAAATAAAAAGTCTGGTCTCAGTAAGACTAGCTTCATTGCTGCTTAACACTGGGGTGGCCTTCTCAAAATACATCAGTAAAAAGATTTACAGATGTCCTGTGGTCCATTAAGCAGGTGTTAGATACAGAGATGCATTGCTATCCTGTAGGGCTGCAAAGTCACTAACGCCTTTGTACTGATCAGTCATTTAGCACAGATAGCTATCAGTGTGCTATCTCATATGAGATTTATTGCAGGGGAGCAATAGAACAGGAAGTTATCTGTGGCAAAAGTGATTTTCCTCATGTAATAATTAAGGACAAGGTTTACATGAGCCTGCATTGTCTGAAGCGTTCTAAACAAATGTTCATTGGGTTGTCAGCAGCTATAAGAACTGAAACAATTTGCAGAAGATGTGTAGTATGTTCATTTTCTTCCAAAATAGGGATCCATGTCACAGTTAAAATGAGAGATAATAAAATAAAATAATAAATAATAATAAAATGAGAGATAATCTCTTGCCCAAGTCAAGAGATTTGAAATAGAGTTTTATGAAATATTAAATTTACACAAAATAAGCATTTCTCATTAAAAACCCACATATAATCAGTTGTGCATGCCTCTGATAACAACTTAAGTCTTAGGGGGAAAAAAAAAGAAAGAAATAATTAATATACAGAAGATGCCTTTTCCCATGAAATATCTTCCTAACTTCTGGCAACCAGA
>NW_009721022.1:10824-17915 GCF_000703405.1 Apaloderma vittatum
GCAGTTTTCGGAGTTGAATATTTTCATCAGGACCTTTTGATTTCATAAGTCTTGATGAAAGTCTCTTCAATAAATGTGTTTATTCCAGTTAAAATAATTTATATTGGACACACTCCCTGTATCCTAAACTCCATGATACAATTAGGTAGCATGGAGATGGCTGAGTCACCATCCCTGGAGGTGTTATAGAGGTGGGTAAATGTGCTGAGGGACATGGCTTAGTGGTGTTGATAGGGCTAGGGCAAAGGTTGGTCTCAATGATCTTGAAGGTCTCTTCCAACCAAAATTGTTCTATGAGTCTATGTGAAAAAGTATTTCTTTTTTTTCCCCACTTATTCTTATTGTAACCCACTCTTTGATTGTTATATTGATTGCTGCTTACTTCTTTGGTTAAGAGGAATAATAGACTTTTCCTATTCAGCTTTTTCATATTATGGATGACATTTTTAGACCTCTATTACAGCTTCTGTTGACTATATCTTTTCAAGATTGACATGCATGGTCTATTTAGTATCCCCCATTACAGCATTATTTTCCTTCTTTCATTTCCATTTCAGGGAATCCCAGAAATTGATTTCCACTTCAGCGATCATTTTTTCACTGTTTTCTGTATATTTTCTAGTTCATTTAGAAACAAAGAGACTAGACTTGAACACAATATTGAAGATTCAGGTGCATCAAAGATTAATATAATGGTATAATTATGTTGGATTTTGTTCCCAGTTCCTTTCTAACATTCTAGCACCACTTCCAGCTGTCACTGACAATTTCAGAACATGATCAAAAGTCTTTCTAAGGATTGTTTCCTGACTTTTAATGACTGATTTAAGAAACATCACTATGCATACGTAATTAGAGTTTCTTTTCTAAATATGCTTTATGTTGCTTTTATCAATACTGAATTTCCTGTGCTATTCCATTATCCAATTGCTTTTTAAAGCCAGCATTACACTGATTAACTTGAATAATTTGGTAGCAGCATCAAACTTTGTCAATCATTTTTGCATTTCTTTTCTGAGATCATCATATCTTCACATCAGGACCCATAGCACAGACATATGCTGCTGATCTTTTGATCCATTAGAAAAATGAATTTTTTATTCCTATCTTTTTTTATCACCTTCAAAATATGTTAACTATGAAAAGGCCATGTCACTTCTCTTTTGCCTCTATCAAAGTCTTTGGTGAAGGGCAGTGCTCAAAATTTTTTTTAAATCCATATGTGTAATTACAGCATGATCATCTTCACCTGAATACTTTTTCAGAATTTCAAAGAACTCTAAAGGGTTTGTGATGCATTATTTCCTTCTTTTGCTGTATTAAAACTACCTCAGTATATGGTACATGTCTATGGGATGCACCTACATTAGTATTTTAGTTCAGACTAGGACGCATTTTTTTCAGGTCCACCTCCTTTTTATCCCTAGTTAGAGTCACAGATTTAAGATAGGAAGGGACTAAGAAGGCCACTGATCCAACCTCCTGATCAAAGCAGATCTAGCTATGAAGTTGGACCAGGTTTCTCAGCACTTCGTCCAGTCTGATCTTGAAAATCTTCAAGGGTGAAGACTGCATAATATCTTTGGGAAACCTCTTCCAGGTGGCCAGACGATGAAAAAGTTTTCCTTAACTTCAGGTGAAGTCTTTCCTGTTTCAATTAATGACTATGATCTCTAATTCTCCTGTCATTCATCACTGTGAAAAGTCTGAATCCATCTTCTTGAAATAACTCTGCATAGGTTTTGAAAGCCCCTTGAAGCAGAAGACATAAATGGTTGTTCTCTCTTCGTGTGCAGATCTGGACATTTGATCAGAGAAGGTAATTAGGTTGATCAGGCAAAGTTTATGCCTGGTTGATCCATGCTGACTCTTTCCAAAAACCTTTTCTTTTTCATGCAGTCTGAGCATGACCTGGGGATGTTGACTGACAGCCAGAAGAACATTAGCCAGCAGTATGCCCAGTGGCCTGTATCAGAAATTGTGGAGCCAGCAGGATCAGGGAAGTGGTTGTCCCCCTGTCCTGGGCACTGGTGAGTCCATACCTTGACTCTTGCGTTCAGTTTTGGGCCCCTCGCTGCAAGAAAGACATTGAGTGCTGGAGTATGTCCAAAGAAGTACATCAGGGCCAGTGAAAGGTCTAGAGAACGAGACTTATAAGGAGCAACTGGGGGAACTGGGGTTGTTTAGCCTGGAGAGAAGGAGGCTGAGGAGAGACCTTATTGTTCTCTACAGTTACCTGAAAGGAGGTTGTAGTGAAGTGGGTGTTAGTCTCTTCTCTCCAGTAACAAGTCATAGGTCAAGAGGAAATGGCCTCAAGTTGTGGCAGGGGAGGTTTAGATCGGATATTAGGAAAAAATTCTTGACCGAAAGGGGTGTTAAGCCTTGGAACTTGCTTCCCAGGGAAGTGGTTGTGTCTCCGTCACTGGAGATATTTAAAAGATGTGTAGAAGTGATGCTTAGGGGCAGGATTTACTGGCAGACCTGACATCACTAGTTAATATTTGGACTTTGATGATCTGATCACTTCAGCAGAGATTCTGGGCCATTTGTGCCCTGCTGTGACAATTGCTGACACTGTTAGCTCACCGGAAGCTGCACTCTGGTATCTGCTTTGATTCATCCCTTAAAATCTTCTTGGAGGACATGAACTGGATTCCTTTTGGATAAACTACACGATAAGCCTTATTCTAGCATGCTCCTAATGCACTGTAGATGATAACAGATGTTCTATTCATGGGACCAGGCTAGAGTTAGTCCGAATTAAAAACATTTGAAATATTTTAAATGTTGATTCAGGTGTGCAGGATGAAATGCTTACTCGACAAATTCACTTCTATTGTGCTGTACAGCTTGCTAATATAAATGCAGTGCATGTGCTTAGGCAGTGTATCACTTATTGTATGCTCCATACTTTACCTGGAAGAAAAATAAAACTTAGAGATCTCTGGCTCTCTGAATCATCTTTATAAATCATTTTAAAAATTACAATCGTATTATGGACTCCTTCTGTCCTCGCAGTGCTAAGGATAATTCAAGCAATGCATTATACACCACAGTTATTAGTTCAGCAGTTCTGTGTGTGAGTTCCTTTAGAGCTCCTGGAAGAAAACAATCTGGTCTTTGGAATGTGCTATCCTTTGATTTTTTTAATCTGCTTTAAAATCTCTTCTACTGACTCCTTGGTTTCAGAAACTTCCTCAGATGTATCTGTTGTAAAAAGTGTCTGATATCAGGTATTGAGTCCCCTCAGTGGTGGCCACTGAGACAAATAATTATATTTCTCATATGACATGGCTTTGTCTTTTCATAGTGATCCTTCTACATTTTTATCATCTATCAGCCTCGTTGATTCTCTGGAAGGTAATCCTGCTATTGATGGAATTTAAGAGTTTTTGATTATTTTTTAATGTCTTTAAGAAGTTGCTCTTCAAGGTAATTTTTTGGCCTTTTTGTGATTTGTAACATAAAGAATTTATGTTCCTTTCTGTTTCTTTTATTTGGGTACAATCTCTAGTTTATGAAATATGTCCTTTAATTTTGAGTCATGAAACACAGTGTGACAGGTTTTCTTTTGTTTCTATGTCAGTTTAAAGACTTTGAATTTTAAATATTACAACTTGAAACAATTGCTCTGCTGCATGTTACCTTTTACCCTTTTAGTGGATCTGTTTATTTTCTTTTTAAAAGTTTTCTCATTTGTATGTAGTTTTATTTTATAAAGTTCTGTTTTTGTCACAGACTTTTTATTGCTTTTGGCTTTTCATTTTTGCAAAATGGTCAGTCTGGACATTTTGTGGTCATATTTTGAGTTATGGATTGTTTTTCCAATAGTTACATCAAATGCCATATAGCGTTCAGTACTGAAAGAGGAACTAATTCAGTTGTTTTTCCGATGAGGTTCTCCAAGTGAGATCACTTATAGCAAGCAATTTCCTCTCTGCATTATGTCCTGCAATTTTAATAACCAGAAACTGTCCAACCTATACGTAGGTACTACCACCGCTTTTTTTCTGCCTTTGTGGTTTTGCTAATTTCCTATAAAACGTCTCATTCACTGTCACCATTCTGTATACTACTATTGACAACAGTCCCAGGAATATTATCTTCCTATAGAGGGACTAAACTTAAATTCTTGAGTACTCTGTGTAAGCATTTTAAGTAGGTTAATTTCCATTACTATACTTTCTTAGCATTTCATTCCACTTATATACAAGAATTTACTTTCTCATTAATATATTGTTTACTGAGATTTTCTTCAGTTTCTGTCAGTAATTTCCAGTTCCAAATTTGCAATTTCTTTATTATCTCCCTTTAAATCATGTTATTCTTAGTTTTGTTCCTGTGTAGAAGGACTAACACAGTCAGTCTTGTATGAAAAATGTTTTGAAATTTTTACCTTTGACTGAGGCTTATTTTTAGTCCTGGCACCAGGAACACTAGAAAATATCTTTCTCTCCTGCTTTTCCAAAATACATGAAATTATGTTTCTTCATGAAATAAGAATAAAGGAACAAATAAAAAGGATTGTGTTGCCATCTGAATGTAAACAGTGGATACTTGAAATAAAAGAATAAATCTTCTCCACTGATAATTGCATTCAACATAAGATGTTAAGTGGAGTGAAACACTAGAAATGTTGTGTAGAATTTTGAATGAAATTATGGATCAGTTGATGTCCATGTGAAGAATATCGCCCCCAAATCATTTTTGTGTATAATATTTACTTTTTTGGGGTTTTTTCTCTTCACTTTTGGAAAGCAATTAATTGATCAAACCCAGATTTATTGATATCAATCTTTTGTATCATTTTTTCTTTTATTTAAATGTGGAAATGTCAATCTGTTAGCTTTCATGCAGAAACAAGAAAAAAAATTTGCTTTTATGTTACTACTGTCAAAAAGTGTCTGCAATTAGCCTGTTGTTGAAATAATGATAAGTAACCTGACTGTGAATTTTAGAGAAAAAGTGTTGAAACTGATGTTGTTAAGAAATAAATTATTTCTTCTTTTTATGCTTTAAAGGTGGGTGCTTTGCTGGGAATAGAGCAGCTACAACCTTTTAGGAGGTTAACAAATTTTATTTTAAAATATTATACAATTCATCATTTAAAGTTATATTTTCTGTTTTGCTAAAACGAAGAACAATTTATCAACTCAAAATGTTTACAGAATTTGGAGAAATTAATGTATTTTTTAATTTTAGCTCTAACAATATTGATTATAATACCAGAGCTTGAACAGAACAGTACAGCACTCCTTTACAATATTTTTAATTATTTTTTTTTAAGGAAAACATAATAGCAATTCTCTTGTCAAAGTAATGATGTTAGCTGTGAAAAGCATTTCAAAAGCTTTTGATAGGTTAACATGAGAGGTGTGTTCCTGTATTGGGTTTGCCTGGCTGGATTTTGGTGGCAGGGGGGCTGTAGGGGTGGCTTCTGCAAGAAGCTGCTAGAAGTTTCCCCTAAGTCTGCCAGAGCCAATGCCAGCCAGCTCCAAAGACAGACCCACTGCTGCCCAAGGCTGGGCCTATCAGTAAAATGACAGGAGGGGAATGCCTCTGTGAAAACGTATTTAAGAAACAGGAAGAAAAAGAACTGCAATACACAACAACTGGCAGAGAGAGGGAGGAGTGAGAATCTGTGAACACACCAAGGTCAGTGAAGAAGGAGGGGAGGATATGCTCCAGGTGCTGGGGCAGAGAGTCCCCCGGACTGTGGTGAAACCCATGGTGAAGCAGGCTGTCACCCTGCAGCCCATGGAGGTGATGGGCTGTAGATGTCCACCTGCAGCGCATGGAGGTGATGGGGTATAGATGTCCACCTGCAGCCCATGGAGGACCTCCTGCTGGAGCGGGAGGATGCCTGAAGGGGGCTGTAGCCCGTGGGAAGCCCGCATTGGAGCAGGTTGCTGACAAAACAGGTAGCCGGTAGAGAGAGAGAAGCACACGCTGGACCAGGTTGGCTTGCAGAACTTTTTTGACGCCATGGGGGACTCGCATTGGAGCAGTTTCCCGCTGAAGGACTGCACCCCAGACTCATGTTGGAGAGGATTGCCCCTCGTGAGAGGACTCACATTGGTCAGTTTGGGATGATTTGCCCCCCATGAGAGCACTCGCATGGGAGAAGAGTATGTGAAGCTTCTCTCCTGTGAGAGACACCCCACAATGGCCCTGGGGAAGAGTGAGAAGCCCTTCTCTGGAGGAAGAATCAGCAGTGGAACCAACATTGGATGAACTGACCATAACCCCCATTCCCTGTCCCCCTATGTCGCGCAGAGGGAGGAGGTGGATAAACTGAGATTGATGTTAAGCCCAGGAGGAAGTGAGGGATGGGAGTAAGGTGTTATTTTTTTTTAAGATCTGTTTTTATCTCTCACTACTCTTCTCTGATTTGTTCTTTAATAAATTTAACTAATTTCCCCAAAAATTGAGTCTATTTTGCCCGAGACGGTAGATGCAGGTGATCTCCCTGTCCTTATCTCAAACCTTGAGCCCTTTGATATATTTTCTCCCCCTGTTTAGCAGAGAAGGGGGGAGTGAGAGAGCGGCTGTGTGGGCACGTGGCCTCCAGCCAGGGTCAAACCACTACAGTTCCTTAGAGCCAAATGAAAAGAAGCAGGCCATCTGATGAATCTCATGAAAAGCAATTCTTGACAGTGGTCCTTGAGCAGAAGCTGTAAGTGGCTGCTGAAGAGTTTTGTTTTGAAAGAAGCTAGCAGAATATGGACTTGAATTTAGGTTTTGAACATCTGAGGAAGGAGAAACAATGATCAAAAAGAGAAATGGGAAACTTTAAAGAAAAGGAGGCAGAAGGCACAGTAGTAGAATGACACCACAGGAAAATCCATTGAGATTCAACTTCTTGTAGTAGAGTACTGAACTTTGGCAACTCTAAAACGGATGTGGCATATATAAACATCCATACAAGACATCAAACCATTGGTGTTTAAAATAATTTTACCCTAAAAATACACCATTTGGCAACCAAAATAATTTTTTTGTACAGCAAGACAAAGCTGATATATATAATGGAAGTGCTGGCAAAGTCTGGACTGCCCTCCCTAGATAATTGAAATAGATTTATAGGGAAA
>NW_009721022.1:17946-36561 GCF_000703405.1 Apaloderma vittatum
GTAGGCTGCCTTTAAAACTCAGTCTTACGCAACGCATCCTGTGATATTGCCACATACTCTAGGGGAAAAAATCCTGTATTTCTAAAAGTTGGACTAAGATGTTTGTCAGATTTTTAGTATAACTTTATAATTTTATTTAACTGAAATGACAGAAAACAAGTAAGTTTTACTATTACTGGAGTCAAGTGACATCATATGCCAAATAAGAGTAAAAGCAGAGAAGACATGCTTTCTTCAAACACTGAAATATCACATCAGTAAGAATATTCTCTAGTCCTTCTGCAGATTGAATATTAATGGATGCCCATGATATGCTGAGAGCTGTAAATATTTGTTCCTTATTTGAAACATTATTTCTACTCCCATCTGTTCTAAGTGGCATTTTATGGGAATGGGTTCTTGAAAGAAGCAGTTTTACTGCTTATAGTGTGATGCAAACAGTATCACATTATGCTCCAAATAAAATTGAGTTAAAAAGATGTAAATATATGCTTACATTTGTGCACATCTGTCCGGTTTCCATGTAGTGTTCCTGTAATTCTTCAACATGTTTACAATATAAATTACTTAGGGTGTTTGTATGCATACTGTTTTAAAAAATATTTGACCTCATTTGGAGGACAACAATAATTTATTAAGAATTATTATGTTCTGACCAGTATTCTTTCATTTAAGCAGTTCCTTGGAAAATAATGCATTAATAAACCAGATATTGCATTTTTTTTCCCTCAGCTTTGAATAAAGCATTTAGACTCAACCCTTACTCAGCAAAGAACACATTATTTCTTAAGTGTGCTGAGTGCATGTGTGTCTACTCATCTCCATTAAGCAGAGCGCTGTCATTCACAACCTATTCACCATGGCCATTAATCATGTTTATGTAGACAGTGCATTAGTACAAGGCTTTTGCAGATTTTCTTTTAGAGAGGTTTTTTTTTATTCTTTTCTTTATTTTGAGGGTGGAGAAGGTGAAGCTCATACAATTTTATTGTTCCGTGGATAGTATTTTCAATATCTACTTCCTTCTGTCTTGAAAGGATGCATTCTCATAAGTTTGCCTGTTTATTTTTGTCTCTCAAATTTCCTTACGCCTGCTTTCAGTGGAATCAAATGCTATTAGAGAGAAATGACAAAATAATAGATTTGTGGGTTTTAGGTTCACTAAAACCAAAGAGGAAAATGGTGAGAAGAGGGGAAGTCTTACACTGAACCAAAACTATTTTTCCAAGTTTTTCTCAGTCAGATGGGGATAAAATAAAATCTTTGTTTAGTATGGAACACCACGTTTTGCTTCTTGTGTCATTTACATTTTTAAAATTACTTTTAAAGTAAAGTAAATTTTCAAGTAAAGTAAATTAGAATAATTTTTAAATTAAAATACCACTTTAAAGTAGTTTACTTTGAAAATATTCTAATACAATAGAGCATTTCTCAAGTGTAATATCATAATTACTCTTTATTTACCAAATGCTTTTTTTAAACTTAAATGATGCATCATATTTGATCCTAATTCACAAAAAATTAACCTAGTGAATCTCAAATTTCCAGTGAATTTACCATGCTCTTAGCTTTGCTACCGAGTCTCGTTGGTCTGGACCACACAAAATTCAGAAAATATAACTTTAAAATGAACTGTCCTATTTTAGAAACAATTTCTAACTATTTACCATATCAGACTATCCTGAAACTGTAAAATGATGACAGTGGTACTAGCAAAAATAGGTTGTCTCTTAAATTTTCTGAAGATTAGGAATTAACCACAGTCCCTTACAGCCAGGCAAACAACCAGCTGCAGAAAGGAAATTTTAGGCTCTACTCAATGATATTAACATTTATGTGAGGTTTCTATCTTTTTTTTTTTACTTTGAGCAGTCTGTACCTGTGTATTCTCCTCTTCTGAACCACTAGTGATTTTTCTTTACACAGGATAGAACAGCTTAATGGTTTTGGTGATACCTGTCAAGTTAAATCGGTCAAACTGTTTAAGTACTGTTTTCCAAAGAGATAGTCCAAGTCCAAAGAAAATTCTGGAGGATTTAAACTGAGTTTAAACTGAATACCTGTTTCATACATATTCAAGTTATATATGTGTGTACAACCACATACGCAAATAGGAATTCTTTCTATACTGTTCTGTGCATATGTGTATGAATTTGGACATAAATTAGTTCACAGATGGTTGAGGTTAGAAGGGACCTCTGGATGGCACCTGGTCCAACACACCTGCTCAGGCTACTAGGACTCAGATGAATTTAAACATTTCAAAATGAACAAGGTATCAGTCCCAGTTTCAGTTATGGAATGAGTGAAACCATTAAGTGGGAAGGCATGACTTCTCCCTTGACTGTGTCTCTTAAAATGTGAGTTGCAAAGTGCAGCCACTACTCTGAATAGAAGTGAAGCTGTGATGATCGTCCCTACTGACACAGAGCACATGAAAAGCTATTGTTTGGAGGAGGCTTTATGGTTTATGTAAGAAATAGAAACTGCCAAACAGGATAAAAACAAAGTATCTAGGTAGCACAGAAGGACTGGCAGTTCATGGTCTTGGTTTACAGTTTGTCGTTGAACTCAATGATCTTAAAAGTCTTTTCAAACCTAAGTGATTCTATAGTCAGGAACTGACAGGCACTGGCAAAAATAGATGAGGTGATAAGAATAACCACTGCTTTTTATTTGCGTTGGTATTTTGTATACTGCATACTGAGAAACTTCTGACACAGTCAGAAAATTCTCTACATAGGTGTAACATCTTGAATTATTTTGTAAACATTCAAAGAAGAAAAAAGGGTATGATTCCATTTTAATTGACATATAGCTGACACTATCTTGAGTGGGAGTAACTTTTCCCCACACATTATTGTATTTTTTTTGTGTAATTGAAATATCCAGTGAATTAGTATAAATTGGATTCAATATTAAGTTCTATTGAAAGAGAAAATCCGACTACTAATATACTTTTTCCTGAAATGTGTTTACTGCCAGATGAAATAGGTTTAAACAAAGCTTATCAAATAAGCTAAACCACAGAGGAATTATAATTGTATGATGAGATTAATTTTATTTCAAAATCAACATATTATTTCCCATGGAAATATTTGATGATGTTTTTTCAGAAGACCACCAGGACTGTGAGAGGAGAGAAGCGACTTGAGTTAAATCTGCAGGCAAATGAATCCTACACCCTTCAGATTTGTCAGTCCCATGTTCTCTGACCAGGTTCTTTTAGATATTCCACAGAGCAAGGGTTTAATGTTTTAACAGCAAATTTACTTGTTCAAAGTTGTTTGATGTTACTTGGGATTTTGATTAGCAGAGTGACGCAGCAATGTACTGGAAATCAATACAAGCACAATACTGAAATTGCAACTGGATCACAAAGCAAACATAATTCTCATTGCCAGTCTCTGTAAGCCCACAATCATGACACTGAGCATTCTCAGTCACCAGGTAGGAATATATGCATTATAGCTCGTTGAAGCTCATTGAAACCTGTCGTTCTCTACAAAGTTCTTTTTTCCAGTTGCTCATGCTGTATACTTTATGTTGGATGGAGCTGAGCCCTGTATAAACAAGCCTGCCCCCCCTCCCCTGATCCCCTGTGCTGGGATGGCTGGCTCAGGATGATGTTCACTCCTTTTTGACTCAGGGAAGGCCATTTACACAGTCAGTTCCTCTGAGCTGATACAGCCACTTGATGCAGTTAGCTGATACAGACAAATCAAAGGTCTCTCTCCTGCCCTCTTTGAGATGTCGTAAGTTCTGCTTTTTTTACAACTGTGGTTACTCCTTATATTAATGCCTGAGTTTCCTGAGCACATTGTCTGTATTCATCTCCTCTGAGCCTTCTTCCATTCTTCGAGTTTGTTGACAAACTTCTTTTTGATCATCTTAGCCTCTTAAATTAATATTTTTGCTTTGGTTTGGTTTGGTTGTTTTGTTTTAATGGAGCAATCTACAAGCGCGATATCTCTGACCCTTTGCCTGAAAATCATGTGTTGAGGACTTCAAGCTGCAAAGAATATTTTTAAACAGTTTGCACATAGAAACTGCAACAAACTATTGAGTCCCAAACAATCAGCCATTTCATTTAAGAAGGATAGTGTCATGCTAAAGTGATTTTACCATCTTGGGATACTGGAATATAAATAAAACCAGGCTTGTATTAATTGAAGAATAGTGCTATTTTGCCTTCATAATGCTTATCCTATAATAATAAAAACACTACTAGTGTTAACAGTTGTTAAAATGATTTGACAACCAAAAGAACCCACTTTGAAAGGAAAATAATTTGAAAAAAACTTTATTGACAAAAAATTTAATACTAAGTAGAATCAAAATAATGTAATAGAAAAAGTACTTGAAATCAATACATAAATGGTAAATTTTAAACACCTGAGAGAAATATCTTCATTCTCAAAACCTTACTGATTTAAATTCATAAAATTCTCAGGTGGCTGGTATGTTAGGACTGATCTTTTCCAAACACTGTTAGCTGATGATGAGATGAACTATCTCATTGCATATGCAGGTGGCAACCTCATCATAAACATACCAAAGGAACAAAACTCCAGAGAAGAGCTTATCTTTTGCTATATAAGCTCCAAAATAAAATTGCCTGGCCTCTACGAGCAGATTTCAGTAATACTTCCCAATTTTCTATCCTGAAGAAGTGAAGTCAATGAAAATCTTTCACTAATTCACTGTGAGGATGATCATGCTTGGATTGAAACTGAATGCATGAATTGCTTTATTATAAGAGGAATACAGAACTGTTCTTTACAGTATATAGTGCTGTAGAAGTAATTTCAAGTATCATGGTGAAAATTCCTTTTTTTCTTCACAGTCCTGATACGGAATGAATATACTGTTTGACTATGGAAATAGTGTCAGTTCCTTAAGTCCCATGCAATTAGGATGTGTTCTGAAAGACTGACTTGCTTAAGCTCCTGAAACACTTAGGTGGAAATGATGGAAGTGTAAGCTAAATGCTTAAAATTATCTAAATGACTTTTAGCTAACCCAGGTCACGTATTTAGTCATTTAGGAAGGTCAAGGAATGGAGACCTCATAAAACAGTCTGAAGAACCTGTTTTCTAGAGCTACTTAAATTTTCAGAATCTACAATGAATAGTTGTCTCCAATATGAACTAATTGCATAAATTTGGTTGCCTGCACATTTTCAGAAATGCATCCAAACACAAGCAAAACTATCTGGTATTATGGTATGATTGTACATCAAAAGCATTGAATTGCACTTGAGTAGGGGAAAGTAGATTAGTAGTTCTGACATTTTCATTCAAGAAAAATAAGTGCATATCATAAAAACCTGGTTGAAATATTCTTCCCAAAGCAGGAGAGCTTATCTCACAAGATTTAAGTATATGATTTTTTTTTTTTTTTCTGGAGAAATATCCCTGTCATCATGCTACACATGCACTCTTCCTCCCTCAGTCTGAATATGAATTGTAGTGCACTGAAAAAACTAAGTTTAGATGTGTTTCTATGCCAGAAATCATCTGAACCAGGGCTACACCTGGTCAACACAGGCTTCAAGTCAATTCTCTCCTGAGAGCAGAGCCTAACAGCATGGCTGTTCTGTTTTAATGAGGAATTTGAAAGGTGACCTCCTAATTTTTTACTTCAAAGTAATAATTCCTGCTTAAGGAGGTAGAACAACTACAGTTAGTATTGTTCACCAAGACCACTTCTGCTTTCCTGTATGGTACCCTTGGGCTTGTAGTCAGGTATGGAGAAATTACAGGTTCAGAAAAAAATGTTATTTACATGTTATGGGGAGGAAAAAAGGAGCACAGCATTTGCATATTTACTTCCAGGATTTCCAGTACACTTTGAAAATTCATTGACTAAACCTCCCAAATTATATAAGCAACATAGGTGGAACTCAGCTGCCCATATTCCCAAATGAATACTGTAATTATCAGTCTAGGGCACTCACGATTCTTCACTTGAGTGATCCAAGTTTAAGAACACCTTCTTCTCTGGTCATTTCTAGAGCTTCTAGTTTTAACATTATGAAACCAATAGGCAGCAGAGAAATCAAACATAATGCTCCACATAGACTGCAGCATGTCAAAACTCTACACAGATTCTGTAATGCAAAATAAAAAAACAAAATACACTTGCTTAGAATGTGCAAATCTTAGGCATCCTTGAAAATTATATCCTGCATTTTACTCTCTTCATGTATTACACAATGTTTAATGGAATACAGAATAGATGACTGTTAGGAGAAAACAATCAACTTTTACATATCTGAATAGTCTTAACACCACAACTCCCCTCTCCAGTAAATTATTTTTTCTAAAGAAATATGTGGAGGTTCTACAAATAATGGAATGAAACTGAACATGAAACAGTCATAGGGAAAACTGTTTGCTGCTGAAGTACATTAAACTGCCTAATAGATTCCTTTGGGAAACTGTAAGAAACTGAATGTGTGTTTATTTTTGGTTGAAATTAAAATCGCTAAAACAGTTGAAACACACCGTATGTAGCAGCTCTAGAAGATCATATGAATCATAAACTTAGTGGGACTCTTTTAGCTTCAACTTCTATTATAAATTATATAATTATAAAATAATTTTCTCCCAGGTAGTTAAAAAGCAATACGCAAATATCAATAAAGTTTGTTGTGTGAGAGGAATGTTAACTCAATTATATCTAAACAGCATATATGTATATTTCTAGGCTGTTAAGTCAGAAAATGAAGGGAAAACTGGAGAAAAAGCATCAAGGAAGAGTGGAAAGAAATATGTATTTTACATAACAAGTGGTTGTGTCTTACCATACAGTTTATATGAATGTGTTCAACCATACTGTTAAACCTTATAAGAATTGTAATTAGACATTTCTATCCCAGATTTTTTCTGAATCCAGGTCCTATTTTACAGAAAATGGAGGTTGCCACACTAGGATGATACAAGTGAATTTGAACCCATATAAGCTTTTATTCCAATTTCTGACATCTAGAGGAGGAAAAAATACCTTTTTTAAGATTTAAATCTTCCATTATTTTGAAAACAAAATTCTTCTTGATATCTACAAAACACACTTACTTTTGAGAATCTAAGTAAGTGACTGTCATTTTTGAAAGCACGTCTTTTGGAATAAGATGGTCCCTGAGTCAGCTTTCTCTTTTGTTTCTCAGTTCCATCATTGTGCCTGATCAAAGTAGATGACTTACACCTCTGTTTCTCTGTGGACACATCATTGTTGCTTTAGCCTTTGAGGTATACTGCCTTTACTGCTAACTTTGAAGTTAGAAATAGTGTAATTTTCCCAGTGCCTTCAAGATTTCTTTTTAAAATCTTGGAAAGTAAAAGCATTATATAACTGAAGAGCAAATACTTAAAAAACAATTATTTTGCTAAAATATTTAAAGCAGCTGCTGGTCATTTTGAAGCAAAAATACACTTAACTGAGTTACATTAGGCATCCCCTTCAGTCCCTACATAAATGTGGGATATATATTGATGTTTGAGGACCAAGTAAATGCTCATCTATTGTAAACCTTGATTCTCAGTCAGTCCGTGTCAGCCTTGAGAAGATGACAGCTTCTGCCTCATTGCCTGGTCTTCCTCTTAATAGATTGATTTCTTTTGATCTTAGAGCACAACATTTTCACTGCCAACAACTGAGGAGTAGTGTCTTCCCATCTTTAAACTTAGCTATTGTTCATGAGTGGATTTTTCTCACCAAGACTATTTTTTGCCCTCTTTTCTGCCTAGCTTCTCTATAATTAGAAACAAACAACCCTCCATTGCTGTTCACTCAGGCAAGGCAATGTCTCACGTACAATTTTGAGAGGCGTATTAATCAAGGCAAAATAAACATATCTATCCTACACAAAGATTTGAAAAATACATTTTATTATCTAATGTGAACTTCTAAAACAGTTTAGCCTGACAAAGAAATTAAACACATTTCATAAAGTATTTATTTTTCCCTATTAGAAATGGCATTTTACTGAAATGAAGTATTTATTGAAAAGAGTGTCATAGTCCATAAGGATGTATTTATATTTTGTTCTCAAATATTTTTGTAGTCAAAATATCCCATGCATTTATTTTAAGAAAGGAACTTCTGATTTTACAGGTTGTAATAGTTTTTAATTTAAAATTATTACATTCCGTATAATACCAATCTACACACATACAAATATTATGATCATATTTTAAATAAAATGTTTGCAAATATCCTCAATTTATTACCAAATAATTTAGCAACTACCTTTTTTCATTGGAGAAAAAAATCATATTGTAATTATGTTTTTTTTCTAAGTGAAGAAAGTGATTCATGCATAAGTTTAGCATTAAGTATTGTCACTAATCAAGCAAGACAGGTACAAACCAATATTGCATTCCCTAAGAAACCCCATGTGCACTTAACATGTGCCAGTGGAGCCGGCATGTAGGCTAAAGGTTGGACATGATGATCTTAAAAATCTTTTCCACCCTTAAGAGTTCTGTGGCTCTATGCTTCTAAGATTCTTTGTTGCAATTTGCCAAAATCATTAAATTGCTTATACTTGCAGCAGCTGTAACATTCTCTGAAACTATTAAGATTTGCTTCTGAAATTTGAATAATATATCTGAGAAAAAACTTTTTTATATATTAACTCCCCAAACCTGATCTTATTTTGGAGTAATCATCCCACCATTGTAAAATAAAAGAAATATAGGAAGAGGAAATAAAAGCCATGTTTCACTTTCCTCTTTGAGTAATGTCCTGTCCTGAATTATCAGTTTTATAAAATATTTCATTCTGTGAAGTCACTCATACCAAGCCTGGTCGCATTCTTGTGTAACCTGCTCTAGGTGATCCTGCTCTGGCAGGGGGGCTGGACTAGATGATCTTTCAAGGTCGCTTCCAACCTCTAACATTCTGTGATTCTGTGGGAGTACTACAGTGTTGCTTCCCTTACAAAATTCCTGCAACAAATAAGTACTAAATTCCGGTAACCATAAAGTGAAGATTTATGTGATATTTCACTGTAGGGAAGAGATCAATTAATCCAAAACCACGGAATCATAGAATGGTCTGGGTTGGAAGGGACCTTAAAGATATGTGATTCCAACCCACCTCCATCGGCAGCGACACCTCCCACTAGACCAGGTTGCTCAAAGCCCCATCCAGCCTGGCCTGGAACACTTCCAGGGAGGGGACTTCCACAGCTTCTCTGGGCAACCTGTGTCAGTGTTTCACCACCCTCATAGTAAAGAATTTCTTCCTAATGTCAAATTTAAATCTACCCTGCTCTAGTTTAAACCATTGCTCCTTGTCCTATCACTACGTGCCTTCATAAGTAGTCTCCCCCTAGCTTTTATGTAGGCCCCCTTCAAGTACTGGAAGGCCGCTGTAAGGACTTCTTGGAGTCTTCTATTCTCCCAACTCTCTCTGCTTGTCTTCATAGGAGAGGTTTACCAGCCCTCTGATCATCTCTGCGGCCCACCTCTGGACCTACTCCACGGGTCCATGTCCCTCTTTTGTTTAGGGACATGGAGCTGGATGCAGTACTCCTGGTGAGGTCTCACCACAGCAGAGTAGAGGGGCAGAGTCACCTCCCTTCACCTACTTCTTTTGATAGGGAGGAGGGAGAGAAACTGGAAATGAAGCTGAGACCAAGAAGAAGGGAGGAGTGGTGGAAAGGTGTTTTAAGATTTGGATTTATATCTTATTGCACTACTCTGACTTCCTGACTGGAAATAAATTAAGTTAATTTCCCCAAGTTGAGTCTGTTTTCTGCTTGACATTAGTTGCTGAATGATGTCTCCTGTTCTTTATCATGACCCAAAAGCCTTTTGTTATTTCTATTTCTCGCTTGAGGAGGAGAAGGAGGGATAGCATGGCTTTGGTGGGCACCTGGAGTCTGACCAAAATGAATCCACCACAGTCTACAGCTCATGTAGACTAATAACATTATGCAAATGCTGGAGGCAATAAACATATGTCCTTTGTGTTTCTAAAACTCATATAAAAACGTTCTGAACCCTTGCTGACGTGTTACCACAGAACAAGCAGAAAATAGTGCTGATGTCTAAGCTCTAACTTGTTCCATATAGGTCACTCCTTCCTTAAACAGACAACTGATCTTTTAATTCTGAGAATTAAGTATCCTCTGCAATAAAATTTTGATACTTCAAAACAATTTTACTATGTCTATTATTATTACTGCTTCAGGTTTGTAAGCTGAAATTGTCCAGTAATAAAAATAAATTCATCCACTGAACTTTTCTGTCTGGTTAAATATTTTTCTTGACCAATGACATAAAATTGCATTCCGACTTATTTTCCAAATTACCTTTCCAAATGTCATGTTCTAGAGGTATTTCTACCTTTAAGGGTCTCTCTTATTAATTAAACTCTGTGATCTAAAATATTAGAATGAATTATAATAAAATGTGACAACTGTTGCAAATTAATTCTAGTTATTCCAGGGAAATGATTTTTCTTTATTAATCTCCAAGATATTTTAGATGCCTTGTTTTGAAATAGAACTTTCAGTGTATCATCCTGATATAAAGGCCCTGAACTTAAATCCAGATATCACCTGCCTGTTAAACATCTACGAATATTCTAGCTCTAGATAACTATTTTTAGATAACTACTGAAGTTCTGTAATACAACAGCTTAGCTGGGGAATGAAATGATCACTACTCTGTTCCTGTAAAGAGCTGACAGCTCAGTGAAGACTGCTGTGAAACCTCTGTTTTCAGAGATGTTGAGAAAATACAGGTGCAACTCCGGAGGTGTTCAGTGACAGCTTTCTCAATCAGGTACAAATGAATCAAGTTTTCTTTTTTTTTTAATTGATGTAACATCAATATCTAGAAAACAGTTCCTGTGTCCTCAAATATCTAGTAACTGTTTTGCTCTATTCCACCAACTTTTAAACTTGCTGACCAACATCCATATTAGAAAAAAGTGGTACTTGGGGACTTTCTTGTTCCTGTTGACAGGAACCATAAACCATAATGTATGTTGACATAAACCAGAAAGTTATAAGATCAGAAATGTGTTTCTTTCACAGACTTGAGAGCTTCCTCTACTAATTTGTGTATAACAAATAAACCGATATGCATATGTAAGGGAACAAACACATGTTTAGGAGGGCAATCATGAGCAGTCAGAGCGCATCACCCCACTCCCTTGGAGGGACGTGGATGAAGAAAATTTCAGAGTTTTTCTTTCCATCTCTTAAGTGACATTTCGCTCAATAACAGATGTGATCCAAAGTCATGAAACCTAACTTTATGTTCCAGAACTCTTTGTTGGCCTAGAATATCATGACCCTTAAAAAATCGCTCAGGAGAAAAAGATGCAGGCATTCTCTACTGATTCATCTATACCTTTGGCAGGAGAACCTCCAGCTCATCAGAGCTTGATCTGGAACAATCAAGAGTCCCAAATCCAGCAAAGCATAATTCTAGATGTTTTGTTATATTTTCTCCTCATTTGCATAATAATTTTTTGCAGATTGACTATTATTATAATGTCATCTCTTAGCCGCATAATACATCCTTTTTAAAAAATGTCTAGTCAAGTCTCTAAATCTCCATTTCAATCGAATTTAACTTTTAATGCTGGCATTATTAAAAATACTATTTTTTGCTGGAAGTATGAAACTGAAAATACACCTTCATTTTTGAAAATAACATATATAAAGCACTGGAAAAATATTAACAATTGTCATTTTATAATTTCTTTGGAAATAAAACTTGGATACATTTTACCAATATGAGTTTAGTACTGAAAACATAGAATCACAGAGTCATTGAGGTTGGAAGGTATCTTGAAACTTCATGACTTTAGGATTCATGTTTCCATTAACAAAGCACGAAGAGTTACCAAATCAGACTGGGTTGTGATGTAGTAAAAAGCTGAAATCAGGACTCTAGAGTCTTGATGACTATTAAGCCGATGCACCCCAGATACACTGGGGGTCACTCCCGCTCAATGTGTGTGCCATTAAGAGTCAGATGCATAGCTTACATGGCGGTTATACATACATATTAATGATATTTTGCAAAAAACTATTAACATATGTCACACCCTCTCCAGCATGCGCATTATAGTCTCTTGGTGGGCTTCAGAGATATCTGGTGGTCGTCACCATGCTTCAGTGGCTTCCCGGGCTTTCTCCAATGAGGTCTGACAACTGCAAGGATAGAGGCTGCAAAACTTCTCTGGGCAAGAATATCCAACATGTGACTGTTCTCATGGGGAAAATATTTATCCATCTGGAACTACTCTCTTGTAAACTCCACAGAGTGCTGAAGGGCTGCTGGTAGGTCCTCCCAAAATCATCTTCTCTTCAGGCTGAACAAGCTCAGTTCCTTCAGCCTCTCCTCACAGGGAAAGTGCTTCAGACACTGCCCAGATTGGGGCTCCTCTACTGAACTTACCCTATTTTGTCAATGTTTTTCTTGTGCTGATGGACTCAGAACTGAACATGGTAGCTAGATGGACTCTTATGAATGCTGAGTAAAGGCAATAATCATTCACCTCGATCTACTGGCTATGCAAAGCTGCCACTGGTTGTCTCATCCCTGCTCACTTCTTTTTTTGTGACTAGCAGATCCCACTGTGTATCACTCTGATGCTTGTACCTGGAAGATATTGCTGGCACACACCAGAAACCTTCTTGATGGCTTACATCCTGCTGTGTGGCCATTTCAGCAGATGTCAGAGCTCAACGTCCATCCTGAGAATGAGAGTGTGTGTTCCAGAGACTCCCGGTTTCAAAAATTCCTCTCACTTTCCTACTAGTTTTCTCAGCTTTGATTATCTTTAGGTGTTAATTGCCTTGTTTATGCTTATCTTAAACAGTCTCAAAATTATTTCATAAAAAATACCCAGATTTCATATTTTCATGAAATTTTCGTTCAATAAATCCTCCCTATAAAATGCAAGTGAGAATAAACTCTTCTGTAATTAATATTTTCACTTTGTGACCCTTTTGAGTCATCATGTAGGATTATAATACAAAGCGATATTAATCCATCTGTGCTTTTGTTAGGCTTTCTGAGTCTAGCTTTAAGAATAAAACTTTTCCTTCCCTTTTCTCTGGTGAAACCTTCCTGCCTCCCTTCCTGCTGCTGTTCATTCCCTACCTAAGTGGGAAAGAAGGAGGAGAACTGAACTGGTGTGGAGTGTCTTTCTGTCATCCCTGTGGTTGCTTCAGCTTCTGCTGTGCAGCTCTGCTGTATAGGGGGAACCTCAGGCTGATCCCTCCTGGCCGATTCTCCCCTCAGAGTTCTCTTCAGAGAAAACATCAGCCAGTCACTACAAAAAGATATTATTGTGTGGCTTACTGCATGATTTAACAGAAAGCTGTGGATGTATTACAGTTGTGGCAACGCTTGTATTGCAGTTTGCAAGCAGTCTTCTGGGTAAAGAAAAGTCCTTATCCAAGAAAACAGTGAGAGAAGGTTTCCATCTATGAACTTTCAAAACCTTACTTCAGAAAAAAAGAAAAAAATGCTTCTGTCAGAGTAGCAAAACAAATTTGTAGGGGAAACATTTTAAAATTACAACAGTGCTGGCATCACTCCTTACGTGAGTGCCGAAAGATAAAAAGATTCAAAAGAAACAGACAAATCAATATACATAATGAAAACACATTATTTTGACCAGAACGATGGCATTCACATTCACAATCACAATCACAATCTTCAGAATTTAGTAGACTCAGATAATCAAAGAATGTAGTGTAATTTCCAAAGGTGAAAGTGAAAGTGTAATTAAAAATGGAATTCATCACTGTATTACCAAGGTATTCAGGTATAATGATCACCCAAGTTATCACTTTATACATCAACAGTAAAAAATCCAGCACAGCAAGACCTTTTGTCACGTAACCAGAATAGACAAACCACAAAAGAAAATACAAAAAGGCACTTGGGAAGTAGGACAGCATTCTGACACTCAAACCTGAACCAATATTTAAAAGGACATAACATTTCATTCAACGATAACATGATATGAGCTGCCTGGGTTTTCTTTCTAACCCCTCCGAACTCTCAGAGAAAAGATCTGATATGCTTTCAGCCATGCCCACTGGAATTTAAACTATTTAGCAGTATATCAGAGCCCAGTCATATCTGGATAACTGGCAAAATATCTGAGCCTGATTTGTTTTCATTCTTGCCTCACAATGGGCACCAATAAATCTGTCAAGGGTTAGGGCTGTGGACCAGCCGCTAAACCTTGACAGATGTTCTCTAACCTCGTCTTGCTTCCTGCAAATAGGAAGGCAAAGGGAATGAGGCAGAGAGACTTAAAGATTAGGCAAGAAAACTAAAACAGCTTTAAAAAACAATAATAAAATGACTAATAAGGAAATAATAAAAATAAAGAACTATATACAAATATATACAGTTCCAATATCAAACTCAATTGCCCCCCAGTAGCCGTCCCCAGCGATGCTGCAGAGCAGGCAGCACCAGGGAAGCCACAGGCTCAGTGGCGGCGGGGAACTGGATACTGGAGCTGGATTCAGGAACTCAGGATTAGGATTAAAGGCAGAAGATCAAATGGAGTCCTCCCTGGATGCTGAAAATTGAAGAAAAGCGACCAAAGAGACCTAAACCCCTTGTGATCCCTCAGTTTTTGTACAGAATATAATATATGGAATGGTACACTCTTGTTGGTCACCCATCCTGTCTATTACCCCCTGGAGGTGCAAGCTTCTACTTCCTTGTGACCTCTAACTGCCCAGCCCTCCCTGGCCATGCAAGAGCCAGCAGTGGCCTTGGTCTCTGTAGGAATAAGCGTAAGCAAGAGCCTTTCTCATACCAGTCTCAGGCAATAACTGTAAACATCAGGTTTTATCACTGCTAGAAGCAGACACTGTCAGCAAAATCATCCTGCTACGTTCAGAAAGTGCAGCCTCTTAGAAGAGACTGAGCTGGAAAGTAAAAAATTCACTGAACTGAATCGGTTCTGTTTAGCTCAAACCAGGGCATTGGGCTTGATTTTCTAAACAAAAATACTGATGCTGTTTACAAATGATATGGTTACCTGGCAAAACTCATGCAGAAGTACCTGTGTATCCATACCCACCCATGCATATACTTGAACACAATAATGGTAAAGGGAGAAAAGTTCTAGTACACTGAATTAATAGCTTTCTCTCCCCTGTCCTAATCTGTATGCCTTTCACTTTCAAACAGTTTCTTCTTCCTGATAATAGTGTGCTATAAACAGTATTAAAAATAAAACCAAAAGCAGTATGGTTCCCATATGCCCTGCAAGCTGATTAGAGTGATTTCAGATGCTGACCTGTACTTTTAGTAATGTTGTCGTACGCAGTGACTGTTAATTCTGTATATCTATTGCTTTCAAACCTGAATATCATGTGCTAAGTGCAGTATTATAGCTAGGCATATTCTTTTAACTCTAAATGTTACTTGATCAAAAATAACCTGGTGAGAAATAAATTTAAAGACAAGCCTTGATGGATAAGTACAAACTAATCAGAAACTTTAAAGAAGTGATGTTATAAAAATTGTCTGGATTATGGTTTTTGGTGACTTTTGCTGAATGCTCATGCATGTCTAGTCATGTAATCACTTGAGAACCTGGAGTAAACTGAGGAAAAGTGTTCAGAATTGATTTATCTCCTGCAAACCCTGCTCCTGGGCAGAACAAATTCACTAGAGATGAGAAACCTCAGAGTTGATCATTGAGGCCAATTAAACAAATTACTGTAGAAGAGCAGAAGATAATTCATGAGTGACATCTAATCTATTCTAATTTAATTGCACATAAACTTAATGTGGGTAGTTTCACTGTCTGCAGTGTATTGTGTGATTTGAGTATCACACTTTTTAAAAAGCTTTTCTGGGGACCTGCAGTCAGTTTAGTGTTTTGTTAGAGATGTATAATGTATTGATTCCATTAGAAATGTTGTTGGAGAAGCCTCATGGAAATAAATGTCATTGTGTCATCTTTGTATTTTGTACAGGGAGCCAAAGGGTCCTTCTGACCTGTGGTCAAAAATTGTAATTTATTATGAAGAGTGTTCTTTCACCGCAGATAAATCTGTTAGCTTTTGTCAGTTTAAGAGGCTATGTCACAGAATAAGATTGTTATTTTAATACCTTTTTACTGAAGTATCTTACACCAAGCCAGACCTTGAAAAAAATAAATGGCAACAGTGTAAGATGGGCATGCAGAATGGACAGAGTGAGTGTCTAGACAGATCTTTTACCTTGTTACAAGCTGAAGTGTGATTTGGTTTGTGTATGTCTGCCTAGTTAAGTGGGACATAAGGTACTACTTATTGTTGACATACCAGTTGCTCGACCTAGATAGCAAGTAAGAGCAAGAAAAGAACAATCCTGTCATATGCTTCCTTATTTTTGCCTTCATTATTGGAAATGGGTAACTAGTCTTTGACTTCTTCTACTATCTCTATCTCACAGTAACCTAAAAAAAGTCAATGTGTATATCGAGATTTAACTCCGGCTGGCAATTAAGTCCCACATAGCTGCTTGCTCACTCCCCCCACAGTGGGATGAGGAAGAGAATACAAAAAAAAAAAAAAGCTAAAACTCATGGGCTGATGCAAAGACAGCTTAATAGGAAAGAAAAGCAAGGGAAGATAATAATAGTAATAATAACAACGACAATAATAATAGAATACACAAAACAAGTGATGCACAATAAAATTGCTCACCACCCACTGACTGATGTCCAGCCAATCATCCAGCCATGGTGTCCCTGGGCCACCTTCCCCCAGTTGATGAGCTGAGCATGACGTCACATGGTATGGAACACTCTTTTGGCTCCTTTGGGTCAGCTATCGCAGCTGTCCCGCTGGCAGGGCAATGTGAGGCTGAAAAGTCCTTGACTTAACAAACATTACTCAGCAACAACTACAACGTCAGTGTGTTATTCACATTATTTTCATCCTAAATCCAAAACACAGCGCTGTAACACCTACTAGGAAGAAAATTAACATTATTCCAGCCAAAATCAGGACGGTGTGTTATGTTGTAGCAGAAGGGAAATACAATGCAGCTACTATAGGCGCAGTAAGGCTCTGCTCTCTCTTATGCTGCCCCTTGTTCAGCGTAAAACTGTTTTTTTCCATCTTTGTTCAATCTGCCCCTTTTTATATTACGGTTAGACATATATTAATCCTGAATGACAAGAAATCTATAATTCATGTGTCTCAGGTGAATGTCATCACTGAGGTCTCAGTCATTTTCTCCTTTATGAATCTTCATAAACCACTTAAAATGTCTGCCTTAATATCCTTTAAGATGTTATTCAGAATTGTCTTACATCTCCTTCAAATTGTTACATCTAGATGATGTGTTGGTCTCTCCGGATTACGAGCACGTTTAGCTGTGACCGTAACTACAGACAAAAAATACACTGACCTAGATACCCACACAGAAATGTTTTCCCTCACCTTATGCAAAATCTTGGTGAGATTTTCTTCGATAGAGTTCCTTATGTAATTATTCAGTGTTACCACCTCCCCTCCTACTGTATATGCTCTACAAAGTTAGGTCATAAGTATCTGAGAAAAATCAGAAAATATAAAAAGATATAAAGGAAATAAACAGTAAAAATCCTTATTTTATTTTCAGAACAAATGGAAATTACAAATAGAAATGCTCTCCTTACACTTCATTTGTGAACCGTACTACAAAATTAATGCTTTTCAAATCTGATTTAGTAACAGACTGTTCTACTGTGTGAAAATTGCATCACATAAAAGCTGCTTGGAAACTGATTGATTTCATCTCCAAATAAAATTCAAGACTTTACCATATAGAAAAAAAGCCACAGTCATCCATGCAAAGTTGGGGATTTTTTACAAATTCTTTTTGATTTCCTGTTGGATTGAAGTCAGAAAATCATTTGTCACAGTGACAGAAAACTGACTGGTAAAACATAAAAGCATTTTATCTCCTGATCACACCACAGTGCCATTATTAGAAATAGCACTAAGAATATCATCTGAGCATGGAATTGTTTTATTTTTATGCACTTAATCAAATATATCCTGTCATTACCATTAAAACAACCCAGCACTCTTGTCTGTGACCAAAAGATAAAGACATCCACCACTTAATGTGGGTATTCATAAAGTCACTAACTTCACCACAGGATAAATAAATAAATAATCTAATACACGAATCATCATAAAAATACTCTCATAACTGTTCTACATCTTCAGAACCAATCCCTGTGCCCTGCTGCCTGAAGATGTGGGAGAAGGCATGTGTAGTGGAGATATGTGATAAATAAAAAAACCTCTCCCTCAAACCATAGCTTGGTGTAGGTTACATTAAGTTAAAAAAGGGGCAAAACTAACAGAACTAGAGTAGCATTCATTTCTCTAATTACATTGAAGTGGACAATAGGGGATGTGATTATCCACCAATTCCCACTTTCATATGGGAACACGATTATTTCTGATATAGATGCCAGAGTTTCTGACAGCTCCACTTTTTCGTATTTTCATCCTTTGACCTTAAATTGACTTAAATGCCTCTCAAAGGAGGGGACAAAAATATGAAAAATAAACTGCAAATTATTCTCTCTTTTTTTTTTTTAACCCCCCCCCCCCCT
>NW_009721022.1:36592-70970 GCF_000703405.1 Apaloderma vittatum
AGCATACATACTATATTAAGTATGAATTCTAAATGAAATTATACTTATCTGTTGTCATTTTCCCGACAAGTATCCAGCTATAAAGGTGTTTCACACCATGAAAGCCTACACATTTGAAGAAGATAAAGGAGGGGAAGAATTTCAGTTAACGAAGAGAAGATGAAGAGAGCTTTATTTTAACTAATTTTAGTACCTGATTGCTCAAACCACAACACTGATGAAGAGGAAAACTTTTAACAAATCCATCTAGCCTTCCAAAATGTCCAAAGTATATGGAATAGCCCTTCTTATAACTTCAGTATTAGTATGAGAAAAAATTCTTACCCACTAATAGTCATCTTATAGCTCCTGGTTAGTTTCTTTAGAAGGACAAACACCTTCAGTGTTTGTTTGTGATGCACTAGTTGGAGTTAGTACAGAAAAGAAAATATTTTGCCTGGCAACATGGCTGAGGATCTAGGGACTGGTCATGATCTTACTATATTTACTCATAAAAACTCTGAAACTCTAGAATATGTTAGGACCACAGGAAACTTATTGATGCTTCTACCCTGACCATGCAAGAACATTATGCTGCAAGACAGAGTTACCAAAGAACTGAGCTGCATGTATTTGATGCAGGCTCAAGGTGGAAAAGTTAAAAAGGTAAAAGCCAAAAAAGTAATGATATTGTAATATAAAATCATCTGTCCGACAGTAGCTTAAATATGATGTTTCCAGATAAAGTAAAAAAGTCTTGAATCTTCTTGTCTTCAGATCATGCAGCTGAGTAGATTCATAACAGTAATTTCAGCAAATGTTTTGCCTACCCAGTATGATTTTTTCTTATCTTTTAATCATTTAGCTTTAGAAGCAAAAAAAAATTTAAAAATATGAAGAGAATACTAAGTAAGGATTGATAATATTTTAAGCTTTCTCTAAATATGGTATCTCATCTTAGGAAGAGTTGCAGAATTATTTTAAGACACTGAAATGCATTCTTTCCTATTTTATTAGGTGTATTTAGAAAATAATATTTAAATAATAATACCACACTTATTATAAAGGTAAAATGTAAAATAAACTTTCTTTTATGTGAAATAATTCCACCCAAATTAGTATTTTTGTAACTGTGCAAAAGTGCTTTTTTTCTTTTTAATTTTTTTTGTTACAGAAACCCATTTGCAAGCTACGTATAAAGCAAAACAATGATTTTAAGATTACATAGTATACATAGTATTCTTGCATGTTTTATGGATCAATATCTTCTCCTTTGCTTGAAATGCGAGAGTTGTAGTACAGCTGAAATCATTCTCTGACAAGCCAGTCTTTCTGTATTATCCTTATAGGAACACAGTTTTATGGGATTTCTGTGGTTTTTTTTATTTCTGGACAAAGAAACCATCACAACTAAAAGATGAACATTTCAGGTGTGACCTCAATATGTCTAGAATATATCTGTGTCAGGAGAAAAACTTTGTGGTCGCTGTTTTTACAGGTATCTTTACAGCAAATAATACATTTATCATCATAAAGGTTGTTACCTTAATATGAATATTTTAAATACCTTTCCCTAAAAGGAGCACTACCTTTGTGCTCACATGAAACTGAGTGGATAGACCTTAGCTGTATTTCCATAAGTTCTAGATGATGTTGAAGTGTTCTACAGGAAAAAAAAATAAAAAAAGGGAAAATTACATACATCAGAAAGGAACTAACATCTCTGTAAACTATAATAGGGTATATACTGTAAAATAGTCACTTTCATCAGTCAACCTTTTAGTTCACTGGGCTGTATAAAAGTAAATATATGCACTAACTTAGACTTTTGGAGTACACTTTTCTTATTTAACTGTATGTACATTAGTAGATGCATGATTAGTGAGGAAGTCTACATCATTGATTAGATTGTCCAGCCTGTGATTCAGCTAATCCAGTTAAGATTTTTGCTGTGTGATGGGTTTTAAAAGCAATAGCTTCCTAAAAATACAGATAGAAGATGAATGAGATTTTTGAAAGCACCACAGCATTTAAGTGCAACTGAAATTAATCAATAAATAACAGTGGTGAGATCCAAAAGTGCACTTAGATATCTGAAGTACAAGATGGCCATTCTGAGACCCCGAGGGTGATTTTAAAGTGTTTAGGTACTAAGGGTCAGAAAGGATTTTAAGTTCGCACCTATGTCATTGCAGTGAAGGCCCAGAAGATGCTGCTGCCACTTTGGCAGAGGAGCGCATTGAGGGGTGCCTTCATTCCCTGTGGTAAGACCAGGCTGCAGTGTGGTTGGGGTGGGAGTCTTACGGGGGGAGGCAGGAGGAAGCATGACTATGAAATCTATTATTTTAGTTATTCTGGAAGAACAACCAAAGCTGGGCTTCTTATTTTGAGACTATTTCTACTTTTATCCAATGTTCCACATAAAATCTGGATAGCATCAGGTCACAGCACTGCCTTGCACTCACTGGCACAGTAGTCTAGGAGTTAGAATATGTTCATGCAGAGTAACAAGGCTGACTTGAAAAGAAATAAGGCCAGAGTTGCTGATTGTTCTGACCATAGAAAAATTGGATGTAAGCACTCTCTTCCTCTCTTGCTTCCCATCTTCTTAAAACAAAAAAAGCAAGACAGCAATTCTGTTATCCCGAATCATATAGGCGCTTCAAGGTTGTACATTCTCAGTTTGCTGTGCTGGTTGCTGTATATGTAAGATTTTTGTCCACTGGATAAAGAAGCCATATGCCTTTAGCCACTACTGGACTTCAAAATCCTGCCACATATGACATCGTGCTCTTGTAAAGCCATTCGTCCTATTTTGCGTTTTTGTGTACATAAACTTTTCGAAGAGGTTTACTTTTTCTGTGTATTTGTTTTATATAATTTCCCAACCTCTTTTGGGTATTTTGGGGATGATGTGCCCCTCACTACAAGAATGACATTGAGGTGCTGGAGCATATCCAAAGAAGGGCAATGGAGCTGGTGAAGAGAACAAGTCTTATGAGGAGTGGCTGAGGGAACAGGGTTTGTTCAGCCTGGAGAAAAGGAGGCTGAAGAGAGACTTTATCACTCTCTACAGCTACCTGAAAGGAGGTTATAGTGAGGTGGGGTCGGTCTCTTCTCCTAGGTGACAAGGGGAACTGGCCTCAACTTGCACTATGGGAGGTTTAGATTGAATATTAAGATATTAAGAAAAAACTCTTAATGGAAAGGGTTTTTAAGCATTGGAATAGGCTGCCCAGGGAAGTGGTGGAGTCACCATTCCTAGAGGTATTTAATAGACATGTTAACATTTTGCTTAATGTCATAGTTTAGTGACAGATCTGGCATTGCTAGGTTAACAGTTGGACTTGATAAGGACGGTCTTTTCCAACCTAAATGATTCTGTGATTCTGTATTGTGATTTGAGGTGCTAACTCTTTTTGAATCACAACAGTGAAGGACTAGGTTGTTGTCCCTCTATTCTACTGAAATTGAAGGAATAAAAATACATTCTGCTAAAATTCTCTGCATAAAAAATTATTTATTTTTCTAAAAACGGAAGATCTGAAAATAACATTTTGATGTTTGTAAAGGGGGAAAGAAGAACAGATTTGCTATAAAATGCAATAGTTTTTAGCTGGTTTTCTGAGCTTAAATTTTCAGGGAAATGCAGGTAGTTTAAAACATCTGCCATAGTTTAAAGCAATGCTCTCTGTTGAAAACGATGCGTATTTTCAATACGCTGCAGTCTGATGCCTTTGAAATTCTCAAGCTAATGATAATAGATGTAAATATTAGGATTAAATGGTGAAATTTAAACAAACAAACCCCCTTTGATATCTGCTAACAGATATACTTGAGGTAAAAAAAATAAGTAGGGCAATCTAAGTAACAGAACTCTTACTATGTGAAACACATCTTAAAAGAATTGTATTTATCAGAGAAATATCTACATTTCGTGGTAAACACTCAGTTCTCGAAAAGGAATGCAGAGTTGCCAAGACAGGATCACATAAATAAGAAATCTGCATAACCAATGTCACAAATATTTTTTAGACTCTTTACAGAAAAGTATAACAACTCACATTTTCTTAGCAAAAGGTCATCATTCTGCAGTTTATATAAATGTAGTCACTTTGAAAAGCAATGAAGAACTGATCTAAAAGCTAAGCATACTATTGATTTTTCAGTGACAAAACAATGTTTCTCATCACAGCAAATTTTCTCTTGATGGAGGCTCTGCTAATGATGCACAAAAACCCCAACACATCATGGGCAAGCTAAAGATTTGCTGGTTTATAACAAGCTCACTTATATTGTAAGACATAAATTTGACACTAGAGCTCCAGTCAATACTATATGAAAAAAATATCATGAGCATTTGAAACATCTCTTCCTGCAGTATATGGCATATCCATTAAAGCGGCTAAGAGAAGATTCAGAGTCAGCATACTTCAGCTTCCTTCTTACAGTAGGGCCATCCAGCTCACTGCTTCCCAGCTTAAGTTTTAAGCTGAAGAATAGCTTCCTCTGACCTTAGTTGACCCCAAAGGATATTGTTTTTATACAGTGACTAGAAGGTTGGTTAGACCTTTTCTGCACATACTGATGGTTAAACATCCATTTTGAACCTAACTTTATCTGTAAGTAGTTTATTTACAGTATGCTTGTATATACAGACATGAAATGTGATACACTGAGTTTGAAGTATGTAATTTTCACTTCAAAGCCAGCACTTATGATGCAAGGAAAGAACACCATAAAAAGTAGCAATGCATTCTCAGAAAGGAGGCATGAATTAAGAGAGATTTTGCAGAGAATGAAATTTCTTCCTACAGAATTCTTTCTTTTAGGAACTCAGCTTCATAGTATCTCATTTCAGTGATCTTATTGAGCTGTCTTAGCTTTGAATTTGCAGTTGTAGCTTCCAGTTTCTCTATCAAGGTATGGTGAACAGCAGAATATTATGGTTTATAAATACTGCACACACTTCATCTTTTAGCATCACTTTATATTTCTTCCTGAATTATGGCACTATTTTTGTAAAAGAAATAAAATTCAGCACTGTAATAAAATCAAACTGATTATCTCACAGAGTGACTATGTTTTCCATGATTTTTGCAAAGTTTTATGACCAGAGATTAATAAGAAATTACTTTATCTAGCCACAAGAGTATTCAGCATAACATTTCTCCACTCTTATATAAGTAAAAATTAATTTTCCCCAAACTACAAATATTTATTTATTTTTTTTTTAGTATACCTGTAGTTTTGTGTTCATGATGCCGTTTTCCACTTTCAGGATATGTGCTAGTTTTGGCTGGGATATAATTAATTTTATTCACAGTAGCTGCTGTTGAGATATATTTTAGATTTGTGCTGAAAACACTGTTGATAACACAGGGCTGTTTTGGTTACTGCTGAGTAGCGCTTACACAGAGTCAAGGCCTTTTCTGCTTCTCACCCTACCAGTGAGTAGGCTGGGGAGGGCACAAGTAGTTCAGAGTGGACACAGCCAGAACAGCTGAGCCAAACTGACCAAGTGGATATTCCAGACCTTGTGATATCATGCTCAGCAATAAACTAGGGGGAAAGTTGGCTGAGGTGCTGCTGTTGGGAGGCTGGCTGGGCATTGATCTGTTGGTGGTGAGCAATTGTTTCCATGTGCATCACTTGTCTTGGATTTTATTTCTTTCTTATTTTCCTTTTCATTACAATTTGTCATTCTTCTTACTGTAATATTTTATTGCAGTTATTATACTGTTCTTAACTCCTGAGTTTTCTTTCTTCTATGCTTCCAATTTTCTTTCCCTCTGTGCTGCTGTGAAAGGGAAGCGAGCAAGCAGCTTTTTGGTCCGTAGTTGCCAGCTGGGGTTAAACCACAACAGGGTACCAACCAGTCATGAGTACTGTGTTCAGTTTTGGGGCCCTCGCTACAAGAGGAACACTGAGGTGCTGGAGAGGGTACAGAGGCAGGCTACCAAGCTGGTAAAGGATTTGGAGCATGTGTTGTATGAGGAACAGCTGAGGGATCTGGGGCTGTTTAACCTGGAGAAGAGGAGACTTGATGGGAGACCTTATTGCTCTCTACAACTACCTGAAAGGAGGTTGTAATGAGGTGGGAGTTGGTCTGCTCTCCTTAGTGGCGAGTGGTAGGACAAGGGGAAATGTCCTTATGTTGTGCCAGAGGAGGCTCAGGTTGGATATTAGGAAGAATTTCTTTACCGAGAGGGTTGTCAGGCATTGGAACAGGCTGCCCAGGGAGGTGGTTGAGTCATCATTCCTGGAGGTGATTAAGAGATGGATAGGAGTTGTGCTGAGGGACATGGTTTCGTGGTGTTGATAGGATTAGGACAAAGGTTGGACTAGATGATCTTGAAGGTCTCTTCCAACCAAAATTATTCTATGGTTCTATGATGCAGCTGACTGATTTCATCACAGAAAAACAAGATGATGGCCAGGGAATGAAATAAAGGAAGTGCAAATGCTCGAAATTTTATTTGTAGTGATTGAATAGCTTAGGGAAATCTGTGGATAGAGTTGCAAAAATTTCCTAAGTACTGTAGTGAACAGTGAATTAATTACACACTGATAGACTCCTTTGGGTAGTGCTCAGCAGACCACTCTGTCAGAACATCAGTGATTGTCAGTGACTACACTGTAGTTTATTACAGAGTTTTCCATTGTCTTTACTAGGTGGTTGTTGCCAGAACATGTATTTGTTTACATTTTCCAGATCCCCTGTGAAGTACCTTCCAAGCAAACAATACACAAAAAAATAAGGTGTGTGGGATTTTTTGATAAAAATTTGTAGTTTTCTTTATATGAAACCAACAGAGTTGCCAGAAAGCCAGAAAAGTCTATTATATGAGTCTTACTGAACTTCCAGGAGGTTCATTTTTTACTTTATTTCCCAAAGAAAGTACTCTGATCTCATAAATATCCTGTGTTAAAACAGATATCTGTTCTTGTGAAGATTCTGTCATGGGGCTAAAGCATTGGATTTTGTTTAAGAGACCAGGTCCCAGAACTTGGGCAGATCACAGAAATGCTCAGTAATATGATTTTGTCAGTACTAATAAAAAGCTTTGTACTCGCCTGGCATTGCAGGGTCTCAGGGCCAGCTGGGGCTTCCCAAGTTGTTTTTAGCTAGTTTAACTTGGCAAGTGGCCTAGTGACTAGGGCCTTACCTATTCTAGAAGCAGCTCTGTGAGTATCTACTCCCAAAAAATTTAGGATACTGATAACTTGCTGTGACCTCCCACCACCTCCCTGTCTGGGGAAGGCTGGTGCTATCAACTGTAGGAGGGCAGTGCAAGGGTGAGTATAGTGCCAGAGCAAAAAGGCAGATACTAGCTGGTACAGCAATTGTAAAGATACTGAGGCATCTCTGTATGAATTTAGTCTGTAAGTGCTGGTAGTCTGTTATATTTTGATGAGATGTTTAAGAATTTAATCAAGTTAATGACAAATAATTTCCTCCATGTGTTTGGTGTATTCCCAGAATGGCCTATTTTCTCTAGATGCCTCATGTGATCAATGAAGTTTAACTCCTAAAAGAGTTAAATAGACTCCTGAATAACTGCGGGTGGATTATGTGGGTGATTGCTAAACCTGAGCTTGCTTTTCCATGTGCCCCAGCTGCTGGCCTAGCACAGGTGCCCTGTATAGTTCATGGCTGTTACCCAGCAGCCTCCATTGCTTACAGTGCACATCCTCATAACCTAATTTGCATAGGTTTTGCTTGATTACTTTTTCTGTTTTATCCTGATAATGCTTCTTACCTAGGTTAACCATGATGACTGTGTGGAGAGAATTTAGGAAGACTAAGCCTCTAATTTAGGCAACTACATAACATAGTGGTTGTGAATACCCTTTCTTTCTCTTCATATGAAAGGATATGTTTTACAATCTTGTGTTATATATAACATTTTTAAACTTGCCCTCTAACGTGAGTAACTGCTTAATACTAGAATACAAAACTGGATTGGGGAAAAATTAGCAACAAGATTGTTCTGTCAATGAGAAGTTGTCCAAGGGAAAGTAGAAATTCCTTATGCTAGACAGCCCTGTAATTTAGCAGTACTCCTGAACCAGCAAAATGATGGGATGAACCTATTCCATTTATTCTGACAGCAGAATATGAATTATAAATCACACTGTGTTAGTCACTTGCTGCTTGATAAAACAGTTATATGAGAATAGAATTTATATCTTGCTAGTGATTGAAAGCGCTTTATTCTCTTCAGTGGCCATAAAATGGTCAACATTTATTTACAGTTGATTTAAGAAAGAAGTGGATTGGAGCCAGTCTATTCAAAGCAAATATTTTATTTTTTATTTTTTGTTTTAAACTCAGGTGGAAATCTGTAGGATTTTTCTTTGTGCAAAAAATTCATTTACCAGAATTGGTCTAATTTCAATATTATTTTTCATTGAATTTCAAAGGACTACTCAAATGGGGTAAACCAGACTCACAGTCATAGATGTTCTTCCCTCTGTTTTCAGAAAGAAATTAAACTTTCAAAAGTTTTATATATCACTACAGATTTGATGATCCTTTAACTATAGCCTATGTGTACTGTTGCTGACATCTTGAGTGCTGTGATAGCATATTAGAGCACCGAGAAATTTGAAATACTTTAATACAATAATTAAAAATAATTTAATACTATACAGCCATAACAAGCTGTATAGTGGCTTTTGGTTTAATTGGTTCAGTTCAGTTTGATTTGGAATTTTTTTCCTGCAGATGAAGCCACTCAGAATGGCTTTTGAAAAAAAAGCGTTTTACCTTGGTCGCTCATATTTTCTCTGGCAAAAGAAGGAAACAGTTATTGTCTACAAAATATGACTACTCATTTATTTTTGGCATCCTTATAAACCTGAGAAAATAATTCAGCAAGTACAAGGAAGACTAGTGTGATTAATGTTATATCTTTTGGAACTGCACACATAATTTTGATATTCATGAGGCTAAAACAACAAACTTTTCATGAATCTGCATGCTTGTGTTGAAAGATACATTTATTCCTAATAAATATTTCAATAAAAGCAGTGAGAAAGAAAGAGGAAGGAATTAGAATTTAGGAAAAATATTCTGGAGATTGTAGTAGTTTTTTATTTTAATTGATCCTTATTTATTTACAGAAAACATAGTTACTGCCTTGGGGCATATTGGCCTTTGGAACAAGGTCTCATAAAAAGCATAAAATTATAGAATCATAGAATACTAGGTTGGAGGGAATTATCCTTCCAGGTAAAAGAACAATCTGGACAAGATAATGCAGCACTCTCACCAGCTGAGTCATAAAATTTTCCAGTTCTGGGGAATCCAACACTTCACTGGAGAGATTTTGCCAATGGATGATTTTTCTCACTGTGTAAAATTTTTCTCCTGTGTCTAATCAGAATCTCCTCAGCAGTAACTTCTACCCATTACTCGTCTTTCCCATGTGAATCCTTGTCTTTGTAGCCACCCTTTAAATACTGGAACATGGTGTTAAGGTCTCCCCTAAGCCTTCTTTTCTCAAGGCTTAAAAAATCCAGTTCTCTCAGTCTTTCCTTACATGGCAGATGTCCCAGTCCTATGATCATCTTTATGGCCCTTTTCTGGGCCCTCTCCAGCCTCTCCATGTCTTTTTTTTGTATAGTGCAGACCAAAACTATTCCAGTATTCCAGGTATGGCCTGACAAGCACTGAGTAGAGTGGAATAATGACTTTTTTTGTCTCTGCTGGTGATGCCCTTGTTGCAACTCAGAATCGCATTGGTATTTTTTTGCAGATGCAGTACAGTTTTCACTCATACTGAGCTTGTTGTCCATTAAGACCCCCAGGTCTCTCTCCACAGAGCTGTTCTCCAGCCAGGTAGATCCCAGCCTGTGCTGTACTCCTGGATTATGTTTTCTCAAGTGCAAGACCTTACACTTGTCCTTGCTGAACTTCATATGGTTCTTGTTAATTCACTCTTCCAGCCTATCCAGGTCTTCCTGCAGGATGACTCTCCCTTCTGAAGTGTTCTCTCCCCCACTCAGTTTGGTATCATCAGCAAACTTCATCAGGGTATGCTTGATCCCATCATCCAGATCAGATATGAAGCAGTGCTGGACCCAAAATCAGTCCAAGGGGACCTCACATGAAAACGTAGCTTATATTTTTTCCTCCAGTTTTACATTTTTTTCAGATGCATATATAATTACAGCTGCTGCAAACAATATAAGTAACTATGGAGTAGGAGAAACAATAAAAGGAAGAAAGCCTAACTGTGGAACTTGAATTCCAGAAATAAGGCTTCGGCAAATTGGCATTTTCCATGACACAATTCGGTCTACTTAGGAAAGAAAAATAAGGAGAAAATGTAGCAGACCCAGAAATCTAGTAGAAGTATAGCACAAAATAATTTTAAAAATGCATAAAATTTTCCTTTTAATCAGTTCTACAGAATATGAAAATTAATTGCCTTACTGGACTATTGCTCTAGGAAAACTTAATTTTGGATTTGTGTTTTTCCTTTGGGATTGCAGACAACCACCCTCAGATGCAGGTTTTTGCTATGATCAATATGCTGTTCTAAAAGGATTAAAAACCCCATAAAGTCTAGTGAAGACACTGAGGACAGGTCGCATTGCAAACTTACAACTAAGGTTTTTAAAATTCCGAGCTATTTTTGTCTTTTCCCATTCCCAAAGTCTTTTACAGAGAAAAATAAATAAACCAGGTTTTTTTTGATTGATTGATTGATTCTGATTTAGTAGATAGAGTTTTTCAAGAGTTAAAGCCATTCACATCCTATGTCAAGTTTACAATGGCCATTCAGGTTTATAGGTAGTTTTCATTTGGTTTGCTACATAGGTTTCTGGACAATTAGTTTTATCTTGTTAGGTCTTTTAGAAAATGTAGGTTTGTCATATGCAAATTTCCACTTGACTAAAGGGACTCAGAGAACAGACATGGTTGTCTAAACAAGCTTTTTTCTTAACACAGTTAGAAATTTTATAGAATTACTTTTTCTAACATATTGCTCAGCCACACGAGTAGAATGTGTTTTGCATTAATCGATACTGCATGCATCTGAACAGTAAAGATTTATAACAGGACTATTGGGATTTTTATTATATGAAATTGTAGTTAAATGCCTACATTTTTATGAAGAAAAAATATTTTAACAGAACAGTTTTAGCTAAACTATCACCTGGTAAACAGTTTCTGAGATCCAGAAAAAAAAGAATTATCTGACTGAGCACGAGAAGAGAGTAAATAACGTGTCATATACATATCACAGCCAGTGATGTCTTTCCATAAAGGCAGCAATTTTTGCATTTTAGTCAATATCTAATTTCCTCCAGACTAATCAGATGAATGTTTGTGGATGAAATTGTTGCAGAAGAAGGAATACCACTTTTGTAGATTCACAGAAGGAAAGGGATATTCATGTAGCTTTGGAAATGTATGGGAACAATTTCATTGAATATTTTCATCAGTCTTCTTTACACAAAAAAAATAAGAAATGCACTAAGAAAATCTGCTAGTGAAACAGAGCTGGGAGGTTTTATAAGAAGGAAATAAAAATGTCATACAAGAAGAATGAGATTATCTCAAAGACTTGGATAATAGAAACAAATTGAAGTATATTAGTACCACGTACAGTGCTAAGTACTTATAATCATAAGCATTAATGAGTCCCAAATATTCAGAAACTATGAATCATGCCTTTGAAAAAGTCTTATGAAACTGACTTAAAAATTTAAATTATACATTTAAGATTTATTTTCCTTGCTATTTATTGAGACTTTTAGCCTTGATTCTTACCTTCAAGTGTAGTTCTAGAATCATAATGAGTGAGAAGGTACTCAAAAAGGAAAAAATAAGATTGTCACTATATGGCAGGGTATAAGGTCTCTAATGGGAAAAAAATAGCCAAAAACCAAAACCGTCCTGAAATGGCAGTATTAATTTGTGACTGGTAGATTAAAAAATCATGTCAAGGCACCAGACTGTAGAACTTAGATGAAAGTTTCAGATTCCCATTTAATTTTTTATTAGAAAACACAAACTCTTTTCTTCTTGTTTTTCTATAATTTATTGTAGTAGATGTTTTGATAGGAGAGACGATGTTTTCCCCTCCTGTTGTTTTGTGAGGAATACAAGTTTTAAACGCTTTCTCTCTGCTTAATCATGATGATTTGAACAGCCTTTGACCATTTAGCCAAAGGCAAAAGATAAAAGTTCAGTTTTGAGGGTTTTTGGGGGGAGGGATAGGGGAGATGGGAAGGGTGGAGTTATTTTTATTTTGTTTCCTTTTATTTTTGGTTTGTTTCCCCTGCAGTATATTTAGAGAAAATGTCACTTAAATCCCAAGGAACACTAAAACAGCAAAACTTGAGGAACTCTTTGAGGCTTTCCTGACCCTGATGGCTTGTTTCTTTTTTCCTTTTTTTTTTTTCTTCTTTGTTTTTATTGCTGTCAGGACGCAAGCATCTTAATCTAAGAATCATGGAGTATTTGCAGTCCTTCTATATGTATAACCAATGTATATGCAGTTACATCACAAATCTCCATTTTCTGCAGAACTGACTTCACTGGGAGGAAAATTTGGGAGGGGTGATTGTTTCACATTTGACACCTGCAGCTATTTGCAGTGTGGATACTTCTTTATTTTTTAATTTAGGACTCAAGAGATTTTCTAAGACAAAACAAATAAATACATTGATACAGCCTTTTTTTCACTTATTCTATAAGTGATTTATCCTAGTGTAAACAAGGATTCATAGGTATGTCACGTGCTTATGTAGAGCTGTGTTTTATACTTATTAGAACATGGCACAACTCTCTCCACAAATAATGAAATTTGCAGTAGTCTTGTAATCCTAAATACTTCTAGCTCTCATAAAATAAAATTTTAAAAAATCGGTCTTTTGATTACTTGGTTGAATTTCAAAGTCTATGATAATGGTGAACAGTCAGTATAAAGTTGTAAGAAGGGGCAACTATTATTTTTTCAGTAATATATATTAAAAAAATTAAATATTTCTTCTCTCCAAAATAGTTCTGTCAGAGATTTCTCACATATCTCTATTTCTTTTTCACTGGACTGGTTAAAAAAACTTTAAACCAGTGAAGTGATATGGAAGCCCATTGTTGACAAGAATTACTATAGAATTATATATGTGGCCTTTCAAAGGTTGTGTTACCTTTCATTGCATGACATTCTCTAAATAAATTGCATTTGGGCCTCCAGTTGATTTCTCACATAGTTAATTTCATAGCCACAAAAGTGGCTTCTTTGAGCTCTGATAGTAAAACTATGGAAGAAATATTTGAATTTTATTTATGTGTTTAGTATTTCTGAGGATATTTTACAGAAAGTTTTTTAGTATGCACATCTTTATTCTCATACACTGATATCTTAATATATCAAGCAGATTTTTATAATAATTATCTTCTTAAGAACATTTCTGACACAATACATTTTTGGAATTAATTTTCTAAAATTGAAACAAAAAAGACAGTCATAATAATCTAGTTCACAAATTGCCGTGTTAAGAGTTTCCATTTAAATAAATTATCTAAGTGCATATAATTTTATATGTAATTGTCACTGTTATAACACTGAGTTGCTTTGGTTCCAACTATGTGTAAGTTCAACATACCCACCTACTTCCTAGGTTTGTTTGCTCTATTTAGTAATTTGCACTATGCAGAACTGGGAGTTTTGAACTGTGATGAAGCACCATGACAGCAGTAGCAGCTCAACATTTTGCTAGAGTAAGTTTCCCAAGGAAAGGAGACGTAAACAGGTAGATTCATTTAGAAGTTAATATTGTAGCCATAATGCACAGGTTGTGTTGAAACAAAAGCTTTGCCTGGTTGAAAGTGAATAGTTTTGTTTTTCCAAAAATTTTATTAGAGAAAAAAAAAGAAATTACTAGCTTATTTTATCTTCAGTATTTTTGTTCAGCAGTTAAATCCCAGTACCAGTTACTGAGACAACCTTTTGGATGATGTACGACTCTTTAAAGAATAACACACAGTCAGTGTGGTATATGAAATATGAGTACTCTTGGAACAAGAAATCACGCGTTTTAGCAATGTTTTGTTTAGAGAAATTTGCAAATATTCTAAGGATAGAAATATTAAAATATTTTTCTCTACCAATACGTTAACCTGCTCCTAGGAAATTGTAATTATTCCCAAGAAAAAATGACAAGAATATAGTATTGTCTGTACTTAATTAATGCATTATTTTATTTTTAAGCCTTGCTATTTGGAAACATACTGAAAACTGATATCAATGCTATATTTTAAGGAAAGAACTGTGACTTGCTTGAGGTCTGACCTGTGCACCAAACACTTTATGGACCCTTTTACTTTTACTGTGATGATTTTCAGGGAAAAGGAATGATGGAACATTCTGGTTCTGTTTCTTTCATCCTCTAATAATGGGGTTTTGATATTATATCATTTTATATAATAACTGATATAATAATGGGGACTGATATCATAGGGTCTCACCACATAAAGTTAACGATGTGTAAGTGAGTAGCTGCACTACTTTGTAACCTGTTTCACTGCTTCCCTTTGTGCTGATGATGCCTGATGTCGCCTTGCGGATAAGCTAATATTAAGCTCATAGACTTCACAAGTGAGGAAGTCCATTTAGCATGGAATATTATATTGTACTACATATTTTCAGGGCTGAGACATAATACATGTATGAGGATCATTGACATTACCAAATAGATGAGAAAAAGAAGGAACAACTATCATGTTCTGCTGTGAGAACTATTACTAATGTCCATAGTAGCAACAGTGTCAGCAACATCATGTGATAAAGATGGCTGAGAGAGACAAAGATTTTAAGTCATATTTGGAGCAAAGTGGGCTGGGAACTGGCGTGAGTAAGGGATTAAATGCAGTTCAAAATACAATAATTTTCAAATCCAGCTGGTTGCACTGACCATACTGCAATGCCAGACTTGTTTTGTTTCTAATGGAACAAGTGGAGAGTGTTTGGCATTTTAGTACTGCTTTATTGCAGCACTAAAAAAAAAAGTTAAAAAAATTTAGTATATTGTGTCAGAGTTTTAAGGGACTTGTGAGAACAGCTTATATCCATTACTCCTTGGAAGTCTGATACAATTCAGACTTGGAAATACCTTGACTACTGAGTCAGTAGATATACAGGTGTATGCAAAATTTGTAATGACATTTATTTAGATTGTCTCTTTTTGCAATTCATTTTAAGAGTAAATATGTACTATTTTTATCAAACTGTTGCTACTAAAGTTGTTTATTGCTGCTTTTCAGCTTTTATTTTGTGAATAAATGGCATCGTAGAGATTACTTTTAGATAGTCATGTGTTAAGGCCAATTTTACACTTTAAACTTTACTATTAGCAATGCACCTCATGGTGTTTCAATCTTTCCTCTTTGTGCATGATATTTTATGCTATTTCTTCACCTCTCAATACTGTTTCTCTTGGTTTTCTTTTTGCCACTACTCCTTCTAATTGATTAGTCAGGCCATAATTTGCAGTCCCTTGCATTTCTCTTGTTCTTTGTTTTCCAACTTTCTTTTACTTGGATACCTCCCATATACACTGCCTTTGCCTTTTTGGTGGTCAAGTTGCTTGCATGCATCTGTAAAATGTTTATCTATGTGTGTCACAGGGCTCTGCTTCTACAAAATAATAAGCTGATAACATATGTTAATATAATTAAATCTTTCATATCAATTTATCGGCTGGTTTAGGAGTTCAGGAACATAGATGTTCCTGTTCTATTAATGTTTTATCTGTATATTTGTCTATAAATTGTACTTAAACAGGAGAGATTTCTGTCTTAGAAATACCATCACAATAGATACAGCTTGGTTATTTGTATTTACCAAATGCTGGTGACAGGCCAGCCAGTGTGATAGCCAATGTTTAGCGGGTCACTGAGTTAACAGAGGTAAATAATGATCACTTGCTGCAATTAAAGAGTGTCACTGTTTCCTGTAGTGGTAATTTGGCTTCTGACAGCATGGAGATAGCTGAATATAAATATTATGTTGTTTTTCTGAATATTTTATAAAACATATATACTTGAAATGTTTTTATCCCCTCATCTTTTATTTGCATTTGCATTTTTAATACAAATATGTTCCATCAGATTTGTTTATACTTATTTGATGAGGTACTAAATTTGAAAAGATTTAGACTTGAAAAAGACATTTCAGTAAGATATTAGAAACTATTTGTTCTTTTTTATGGTTGTTATGAAGTCACTAGAACTTCCTTAGTTTATAGTTCTAAATGATGCATCTGCATTCCCTAACTCACTTAATGCATAATGAAAAAGAATAAATTAGTGATAAATTCCCCATAAATACCATACAGTAGTAAGTCAGAACAAAATCTATATTGTTTGTTTGCATTCCAGACTGCTAGTAACTTGGGGAAAAAAATTAAAATCTATGTTCTATTTACTTTGAAGCCATATTGAACAGGCCAAGAACATACTGGCAAGCTTAATTAATAACCTGTGTCACGAAGGATAACAATCAAATATTTAGAGTATGCAGATATTTAGACCTTAACAGTCTTCACTATAATTGGATATCTTATACAGTATTTTTTTTAAATCCTGTTAAAAACACAATGAATGCACCTCAGCAGAGTACACTAGTTTTATCGTAATTCATTGCTAAATAAAATTTCTGAGTAACAGAATACTCCAAACATCTTCCAGATGATGGGGGGTGTATGTATTCCTCTGTGTGTGTATTCATGAATATTTAGTTAAAAAAGAATTATTCCAGTAAATATGATTCTGAAAAGTATGGACCCTCCTTGCATCTATGGTTTCAGTGGGAAAATCACCTTTTTTCACCTGATAGGACACATTGAACCATAATAGGGCATCATTTGTAACACTGCAGGAAGAAAATACATTCTGTAGAGGTGGAATCATATATTTTGTTTGCTCCATAAGTAAAATCTAAAGATATCTCATATCTGAAAGGTAAAATTCTGAGTTAGACATTGAAAGTCTGTCCTTAGTTCCAGACCTGAACCTCTTTTTACATTTTTCCCACTGAAGGCAGTAGTGCCTGGTGCAGTCTTTGCTGTGTTCTCTAGGTTATATTGCCACAACTGAAGGTGGAAACTTCCAGTTTGATTCCTGCTTAAATTGTAGGGGAGCACAGAAACAATAATTTCATATAGTTCCTCTAGGATATTTTTTGTCTTCTATAAAAGTGTTTAGGAGGTGCAGGTGCAAATTTTAATTAGCAATTACTCGAAGTCCTGATATAAATTTTAATATATATTCTGATAGTTCAAACGGTATAAAATAATTACTACTGTGTTATTTTTTCATGTACATTTTAGGGAAACTAAATTAACGTAAAACTCAAGTAAATTAATAGATGATAGAGGTGCTATCTTTGCTGTTATTTACAAGTATTACTTTCACAGTGTGAGTGTGCTAAGAGTGTGTCCTGGGCAATTCTTCACAACTTGCAATAGATAAATAAACTAATATAAGAAATTTCTTTCTCTGACATCAAAATTTGTCGAAATTTCAATGTATATCACAAATTTTAACTCTTAGAAGTGATGCTTAAACAAAGGTTTCTTCTAATATTGCTTGGTTATGAATTAGTATAACTGTTGTCTGAGCTGGAGGATAGCTCAGAGAATCATAACAACCTTTTACCAGGTAAACTTTTTCCTCACAAATTGTCACATTCAACAAAATGTGTCTCTCGTAGCAGAAAGTAAACATTTTTATCTTTCTTCTCTAAGGCTGACTTAACTGAAAAACACCAAAATCCACTGAGACACTCACTGAGTCTCTCACTACTAGAACTGAATCTGATAGAAGTTTGAAAAACATCAAGATGCTTATTAGAATGTAAAATTTTTGCTCCTTTCAGTTTAATGTTTTCAAAACTTCCCCTAAAAATAAGAATTAAGAATCATGGAATCACAGAATCATAAAATCATTTAGTTTGGTATCCTAAATACAAGACTGTGTCCTACTAAAACTAAATATGCACACAGATGTAAATACAAAAGAAAAAATGACTTCATGGAAATTTTAAGCATCTCTGTATGTTGTAAATCCTTTGTAAAAACATCTGAACTCAATCAAGTTCGAAGAACTGAACACTAGTGATTTTAATGTGCTTATTGCAAAATTGGCAATATACTATGAAAAAAATTTGCTCCATAAAACATAATCACAGTAGTTTCCCAATGTTCTTGTAACTATTGGGCTCACTGACAGTGGATTCAAGATTTATCTGCTTGGAAACATTCTGAAGTACTAAAATTGTAATCAAGTGTATCACCTGGGAAATAAATACATTTCATTTTTGCCTTGGTTTCAGAATACCACGTCCTTCACAGGAATCTTCTTTTTATTTTTTCCTTTTCATTTGTATTAACAAGAGCATAACTGAAGTAAATTTAGTAGTTTATACTGATAGGTTTCTGTGTAGCCAAATATAACCGTCATATGGTTTGTACTGCTTAAACAGGAGACCATTCTGATAATGTTCTGAATCAGAATGAAAATGTACTGGGTCACATAGCCTGATACAAAATTTGACTAAGGACTTAAGATCAGAGCCTATGGAAGACCTATGGAATCTGAAAATCCTGCTGTATGTCTTTGTATGCTTCAGACTTCTATGAGCAGAATACACAGTGAGGACAAGATGCCTGTGAACAGAAGTAGAATAGCATAGTAACACAAAATCATTGCTAAATTGTAAAGCAAATTATATTTGTTTCTTGTAAAGCAATTATTGGAGTAAAGTAAATTACTAGGAGGAGTTGACTGAAAATATAAAAGGAATATTAATATTCTCTTGCTGTTCCAGGTATTAATTTACAGTACTTCACTACCTGAAGACAGTGCTTTCCTCTGTACAACTTTATTGTCCCCAGCTCCATTTAAACACATTCCTTGAGTATTTGTTGCTTCCCATTATCCTCAGTTCTGAGGACACTTGCTATTTTGATTCTTAAATATAATTCATATCTCAAAATTTTTAAACAGTATACCTGTGTTCATGCACATGCATGCATGCATGAACACAAATATACGTGACTGTAATCCTCTAAAAGATGAGTACACATTCTCAGTTATTTGTCTCAATTTTTTATATAACTAATGGAAAACCAAGAACACTTCATGCCCACACCAGTTTCTGAAAAAAATGGGACAAACTTTTCTGGAACCTTCTCTTTCTGACTCTTATTGTTGTGACCTAATCCCACTTTTGAGTATATAACTTTAGATGATAGCTTAGATTTAGATCAGCTGAACATGCTTTGAATTTACACATTAAGCTGAAACTAGCAGGGAAAAAAAAAAGAAAGAGGGAATAATTCATGATGGAAAGGAGCAAGGAGTAATTTTTATTGTGAAAGTCATTTGCAATGTCATTTGTTCCAAAGGCCGGAGCGAGTTAAATAGATTTTTCCATGCATTTCTGACAGGCAAACTGAGAACCATATAAAATACACTATAATCCTACAGTTTAGTTTTGCTGATACATTATAAAAATCTATTCTGAGAGGAAAAATTGCTTCTGAGAGCAAAATTTAATAGCATATTCTCAGAGGAAGGAATGATTTTTACAAGAATTTGAAAATTTCTCTCAAATTTGGGCAAAATATAAACAGACACATACACAAAAATTCACAGGTATTTCAATGTAATAATTTGACATTTTGGGATATAGGTAATTTTAGTCTTACCAGTTATCTTTGCTCTTTTTTTAGTCACACATTTAATTTCCATCAGCCATTTTCATTTTTATTTCTAGCGTGTTTTCTGTAATTTTCCATTCTTCTCTTATTTTCTATTTCCTTTGACACAATTAGCCTTTCTTCTCTAGTTTTGCTGAAGTCTTTCTTCCCCAGCCTCTCCAGTCCAGTGCTTCCCATTTTGTCATGTATGTCTGTGTTTTTCCCATAAAAAAAACCTAAAAGACTAGAATTTGATAGCAGACCATTAAACCTTTTTTTTTAATGCAAGACTCTTGAAGCATGAATTCTCATTTGAACTGAATCTCTAAGAATATAGTTTTGCATTTGGTGGAATTATGGCTTCAGCTGTTTTGGACATCTTTTATCCTTATTTTCCATTTCAGCTACTTTTTCTATCCCTTATTGTGCTCTGCCATGTCATATTAAACATTAGATCAGGGAATTGTTTGAAAAATAATTCGGAAAGAAAGAAAAATATTAGAAGTTTTCAGGCAGATCAGTTTACCAATTGACTTTCTTGCTCAGCCATACAGATATATCGCCTATGGAACAACAGAAAGAAAGGACGATAAAGAAGCTTTGAAAACTGCCATTTTTTCCTAACCTGGGGAATACATGCTCAGCTTTTGCTGACTTTTAGATTTTCACACTATTTTGGCTTTCTGGAAAATTCTTTGAGATGGAATGAATGAGCAAGGTATTTTCACATGTAAGTGACTTTTCTTGTTAAAGTTAGGGATGTCTTATCCACTATTTGACAGTCAGTTTATGATATTTAATGGAATTCTTTCATTTTTCCTGCTTGACTGTGAATTTTTTTTTGTAAGTACCATACCCAAATAAGCTGTCATTCAAAACTTATTGCAATTTACCTCTTAAATCATGCACTATCACAAAGTGCAGAAAGTTCACATTTTATAATTAAAAAAAAATCATATCAGAAAGAAGTCCTGAATATTTGGTAAAGAAAATAAACAAGTTTCATAATAATATATCACTCTGTCATTTTATTTTTTGTCACCTGTAGTTTTAAAACCCCACAAATTTAAAATACTCATATTGTGTGTAAAGGCAAATTTTTAGTATCTATAGGATATTTTAAGTTCCTTAAAACTTCAGGTTTTGAAGATGACTGTTTTATTGGAACTTTCCTCAACAATTCCAAGCACAAAGGGTTGACAACAAAGAAATAGCCTTTGTAATTCTCAGTATTTTGCAGGTAAGGAAAATTAATTGAAGCTTTTAGTTAGTATTCCTTATAATGACTTCATTTTACTGCATTGTACAGTATCTCAGATATTTTTTATAGCAAATACTCTCATTTTCCAGTATTTTGCTCTCTAGTTGAGGTTGGAAGTAACCTCTGGAGGTAACTCAGGATATAGTGTCGAAAGCCTTCCTAAGTCCAGATAGACAACAGCCACTATTTTCTCCTTCTCCAGTCATTTCATTATAGAAGTTTGTTGGGTTGATCAAGCAAGGATTCCCCTTTCCTGAGTGCAAGTCAACTACTCCTGATGACCTTCTTGTCCTTTAGGTGCCTGGAAATGTTTTTCCAGGATTAGTTGCTTCATCACCTTCCCATGGACTGAGGTGAGGCTGAGCAGGCCTGTGGTTCCCTGGGTCCTCCTTTTTGCCCTTCTTGAAGATAGGCCATCTTGCTGTCCCAGCTTCATGATTTCATTTTCAGCTGCAAGTTTATGATCCATCAGGAAAAACTCATACTGTATGATTGTAGTACAGTTTGTGCGTTTTTAGTGTTTCTGTTAGGAGTGTCTTGAAACTAAGAGGAAAATATTGACTTTCTTCTTATAGTTGCTGCATAACAACAGATGATCCTAAATACTTTGGATACCTCAGGGGTGCGAAGACAGAGAGAAACAGGATTTTATTTCAGAGTCCTTCATTCATTTTTCAGCTGAAAGAACAGGTAAGATAGCCCTAGCAGTTCATTAATGTTGGCCATTACATAAACTGATCAGTTCAGTTTTCAGTAAGTCCTGGAACACATTGCCACATGGAATCATAGAATGGTTTGAATCAGAAGGGACCTTAAAGATCATCTAGTTCCAACCTCCTTGCCATGGGCAAGGACACTTTCCACTAGACGAGGTTGCTCAAGGTCCCATCCAACCTATCCTTGTACACTTCTAGGGATGGGACACCCACAACTTTTCTGTGCACTCTTCCAACAAAGATAGTAAAGAGCACTGGTCCTAAGAGCTACTCTTGAGGAACACCACTTGTCATTGCTCTCCAAACTATCTATACATCTGGTGATGTCCACATTATCTAAGTAACCTGTGAATTGCCAGAAGCAATAATTTGATGCACTTTATACTCTCAAAGATGACAGAGAGCAGCCTAGTAATGAAATTGATCAGTACCCTTGGTACCCGTGGTATCCAGCCCCATGGGTCTGTGCCTATCCAGTTTGCTCACTTTATCCCTGAATTCATCTTCCTATATCATGAATAGTAAAACAATCCTTCAAACTCTGCCAGTATGCAACATTAATCTGAAATGCTTGAGAACAAACATTTCCACATTACCTTTATGGGTTCATTGTCATAATTTCACCCACATCTTTTTTCTTGAGATTTTAATATTCCTTAGGTTTATTTTTGCTTCATCTGTAAATGCAGAAGCCATATTTTGGTCCTTTCCATCTCTTCTTCATTTCCGAGCCCACCAGAGCTTTGACTTTATTACATTTCTGAATGTCTGGGTAATGTTTCTGTATTCTTCCTGTTCTTGTTGGACATTTTCTATAATACCGACACCTGCATTTGCTCTTCACCTAATCATTAATCAACATTGACAGATCTTTTCTTCTTTGAATGCTGTTTCCTTACCTGGGTTCCAAATACAAATGTAGAGGTTACAGCCATGTGCAAAGTGTCTTAAGCCTATGCAGTACTTGTGGTTTTAAAGCACACAAAAGACTTCAGTATTTGGTATTTTGTCTTCTTCTTTTTTTCCTAGCCAAAAAGGTTGGCTTCCTACAGGCTCAATATAGTACTGAAAATAAGATTTGATCTGCAGCAACATTGTTTAATGTTGCTCTCTGAAAGCTTGTTTGGTTGATTTTTGCCTTCTTATTCACTCGACAAGCAAATGAAATAAGGAACATTTCTTAAAATAAGGAATGGGTAATAATTTTCAGGAATTACTCAAAGTGAGAATTGATTGCTTTTAATAAACAACAGGTATGCTCCCTGGCACACAAACTTATTTTAAATCCTTCTAGACAATTACGTCCGTCTTCCTCTAGCTCACATGTATCTGCTTCTCCTAAGCACAACTGTTCTCTTTCTCACATCCATTGTTTTTGGCTGTGGTTTTGGTCTGTTCCTTAGCTCCTATCATTCTTCTCTTCCTTTCACTTGCAGGTGCAGTTCTACAGTCTTACATGTATCTGTAGTATTGTTGTCTATCTCACACAAGCTGAATAGACTGTAAAATATTAAGAAGGCAGAAAAAAAATCACTATTGTCTATCACAAAGACAGGAGAAGAGCCAGGAGTTAGGATCAAAAATCGCTACTTGCATCACGTCTTCTTCCCTTATTGTGGTGACAATAGGAGTAACAGTATTTAGAAAACCTATTTTCCCAGGGTGGTAATCAAAGCATTTGCCATCACAGAGGATGCAGTGATGCTTAGAGAAGTGAAATCATGGTGTTTTCCTATCTGAGCATACGTGATGTTGACTATGCTATGATAATTATTTAGTTTAAAGGCAGCAATTTAGGCAGTAGGTACGGAGGTCTTTGGCTTCTCTTGAAATTGGAATTAAGTTTTATGGGGAGGCACTTAAGGAGACTCCTTTCAAGATGATTTAGAGAAAACACAGCCCCTAGAGATTCTGGAGCATCAAAGTGACAGAGAGCTGACTTTTGAAATAATATTGAAACATCTGCTTATACTAGCACAAACAAAGTGTAATATTCTTGCAATTAAATATGTTCAAGTATAGTTTTAAAGATCCGCTTGCCTTCATATATAGAATTGAGTTCTGAATGCGTTTATGTATTCTTTTTAATGCAAAACACATTGACCTCAAATCTCAGCAATGTATTTACCTTCAGGATGAAGTGTTTCATAAAATAAACATTTTTTATAAGCCTAATATATCAGGTATTAATTCAGATGTGTCTTATGCATCAATTTGCAAGTGTAATCAGTAGTCATTTCAACCCAACAGCTCAGGTCTAGTTACAATCATTTCTCCTTGTAACTGTGGATACTGACCTTACGCTCATGTCCATGTTGAAACTCTTAAGAAATTACAATTGCAATAAAATGTATGGCTGATAAAACTCCTCTGTCAAAAGCAACCTTTGAATAAGAGATATGTTTTGACAGTAGTATCACCTGCTTCAGGCCAGTCTGCTTTTTAAAGATTTTTTTAAGATTGTTTGTGACAAAACTTTTGACTTACTCGACTTTCAAAAAAAAAAAAAATCTGCCTTAATTTAGGGTATTCCTTTCCTGTCTTGATACTCTTTTTCCCTTCCACATGAAAACAAGCATAACAGATCTTGCCTTAGCAAGATCTGCTGATTCAAGGATTCAGTCTTTGATTCTGTAAATTTTAAGAACCCAGACATTTTAAATGATCAAGTAAATCAGTCAGAGGTTAAGAACCTTAAATCAACCTATTCAGGAAGGCCATATCTGCATGTTGTATGACACCATACGCTTGCTAAGGCAGATTTATAAGAATTATGTCTTTTTTAATTAATCATTACATATTTTACAAATTAAAGGAATCATGAAGGGAAAGATTGCCTGTTCTAAAAGTTAAAACTTCTAAATTTTCCTCAACAAGTTATTTCTTTGTGTTGCACAGACCTGATGTTTCTTTGAAAGGTTGGTGTTTTGTTTTTTTTTTTTGAACACACAAGCAGTATGTTTTACGTGAATTTTTATTTCACAAAGATTGATAATATTGTTGCTATTTTTTTCTATAGCAGCATAAAAAACAGAAGAAAATTTATTAAAAACTGGATATTCTATTTAAGAAGGATTGACTGAAACAATATTCTGACTAATACTCTTCCTAAGACATAAAGGAACAGTTTTCAAAAATTGTGTCTGTCTTTAACACAATTTGCTGGTAAAATTCTCTGGTGTAGATGATAGTTAACATACAGATTACAACTACACGGAAACAATTTCAATCATTTTACTAACTTCATGGATAATTTTTAATAAAAGCTTTAGGGATGTAGAAAGATCTTTAGCTCATTAAAATATTTGCACTACTAACGATATAGGAGCTCTAACTGAACAACTAGCTTATTCAACAAAAATAAGTTAAACAGTAAGAAAACGCATTATGCATTTATGTATTTTAGGAATTCCAGCCTGTGTTATGTACTTTTCTGAGCTTTGAGGACGTTTTTGTAATGGTAAATGATATTGCCAACAAAGAGTCTGTAGGGATCTTTGTTATAAATATCCTGATTCTTCCATTTGCTCTATTTCCAGTGCATGCTGGGATGCCCAAATGTGTTAAATCAAGTCATAGATTATCTGTTTACTGCCACATTGTCCCAGAAGAACTGAACTTGAAAACAAATAGGCTAGGCATTTCTAGTAAGTTCTGAATAGAATGTTTCTGTGTAAACCAAGAAATGACAATAAAAATTTTAAATCTGAAAACTTTCAACCAGAAAATATGCAGTGTTTACCCCCTGTGAAGACTCAATTTAATTGGCAGGTAGGAAGAACACAAAACAAGAAAGAACCCCAGCTTATTCAGAGACAAGACTATAAAATAGATTTTAGCATGATCATTTAGTATGATCATTGAATCTCAAGTTAATTGTTCTCACACTTCTTTTCCTTAACAGCTGTTTTATTCTGTATTTATTAAGGCAAGAACTTTCAGTCAGCTCAAGAAAATTTTTTTGAAGGAGGAGCAAAATACTGCAAACTAAGTGTTTTTATTCCTGTTTTAAAATATCCCCATGGTATTCGTTTTGAGGGACCAACGACAAATAGGACACACACATGTAGATCTCTGTTGATTTTGTTTAGCCTTCAAACAGTTGAGGGGGCTGGTTAGCTCACTCGGTTGGAGCATGGTCCTGATAACACCAAGGTCATGAGTTCAATCCCCGTTCAGTCCCCATGTGTTGCCTGATCTAGTTGAGAGGCGTCCCTGCCCATGACAGGGAGGTTGGATTAAATGATCTCTAAGGTTCCTTCCAGCCTAGGCCGTTCTATGATTCTATGATGATTCACGGGAACATACTGACTTGTTAAATGATAAACCATTCTATTGCACATTATTCTAATCTTGCCATATCTCTATTGACAGTAAGTTGAAAGAGAAGTGATCATTATTTTAAATCTTCAGCATCTTACCATTTACTGCTAAATTTAGGGGTTTAATGGAAAAAATTATCCCTTCATTGTGTTCTAATGCACAGGGAATACAAGAGGCAGTAAAGATATTCGTGCTGTATCTCTGATAAGAAATGTGTACATAGATTTCAATGTTGATTAAGAAATTATTGTATTATTTACTAAGTATCTTAATACAATCAATTACAAAAAACCCAAGGGAATAGACAGAGAAGATTGTTTTTCTAATTTCATCATGATGAACAAGAAACACCTCGTGGTTAAGAACAGCTTTACTTCTTTAGCTTTCCTTCTGCCACTTAAGATTCCTTTTCCTGGGTACAGTTGAAGTTAGGGCTCTAAAGTGTGTTTCGATCCAGATTGTGATGTTAGGCTGTAAACTAATTTGCATATAATAGAATTATAGAATGGTTTGAGTTGTAAGAGACCTTAAAGCCTCGTTCAACCTGGCCTTGAACACTTCCAGGGATGAGGCATCCACAGCTTCTCTGGGCAACATGTTCCAATGTTTCAGCATCCTCATAGTAAAGAACTTCTTCTTGATGTCTAATCTAAATGTACCCTGCTCTGGTTTAACCATTGCCCCTTGTCCTGTATGATACACACCCTTGTAAACAGTCCCTTCTCAGCTTTCCTGTAGGCCCTCTTCAGGTACAGGAAAGCCTCTGTAAGGTTTGTCCAGACCCTTCTCTTCTCTAGGCTGAACAGCCTCAACTCTCTCAGCTTGTCCTTGTAGGAGATGTGCATCAGCCCTATGATGATCTTTGTGGTCCTCCTCTGGACCCATCTCAACAAGTCCATGTCCTTGTGGGAGGGCCTTGTAAGGGAGTGCTAAACAGTTGTCTCAAACAGTTTGGGCCTTTTCTGAACCTAAAAGGGCTACAGCCACCTGCCTGGCACTGGCCCTTGTTGATACAGAACTGACTCAGCACTTTCTTTAGCCCACTGCCCGGTCCATGCCCTGGTGGAGGTGTGGAGGCAGGCAGAGCTGGGAGCTGTGGCTGCAAGAGTGAAGAAGTCAAGCCAGGAGTGGGAGGAATGACCCTCTCAGAAACCCCCACCATCCCCTAGACCCATTCCTGGTAATTTTCCACAAGGAGCAAGCAACACGATGTGATGGGAACTTGACAGTATAAAAGGTGGTCACCCTGGGTATTAGGTACTCTTGCCCATCAGAAGAAGATTTCTGTGTGTGCCATTGCATGATCTGAGAGTGGTGAGTTTTCTTTTCCTATCACTTTCCTTTCTCTTTCTTTCTAGTTCCAATAAAGAGATTATCTATGGCAAGGCTGGTCCTTTTGTTTCTGCTAAGTTTTTTATTGTGAGGCGTGTCAATAGTGTTAAGTGGGCAACTGAAACACATTGATGATAGTTCTTTGCTGTTGGTAAATAAAAGTAGTGTTAGGATCCTTGGTGTTGATTCACCTTAATCTTGGCCTGGGAATCAGCAAATGTGAGTCATTGTCCCAAAAGCTCGGGCCATGACAAGGCTTAAGAGCTGGACACAGTACTGCAGGTGGGGTCTCACCAGAGCAGAGTAGAGGGGCAAAATCACCTTCCTTGACCTGCTGACCATGCTTCTTTTCATGCAGCCCAGGATACAATTGGCTTTCCGGGCTGCCAGTGCACATTGCTGGCTCATGTTGAGCATCTTATTAGCCAGCATCCTCAAGTCCTTCTCTGCAGGTCTGCTCTCAGTATGAATGTATTAATTGTGTGTGTGTTTGTAGAATACTATTCTTGTAGTACGCAGGGCTAATAGAAATAAATAAATTTGGCTTAAAATTTAAAAGCATACTTAGAGAAGGTATTCCACTCACAAATACAAATTAATTCAGATGCTGTGCATGCTATAATCCACACTGTCATTCAGGATTATAGGGGCCAATAGACCAACTGTGTCCTAAGGGTGTGAACTGGGACAGATCAATAAATTTACAGAGCTTTGGCAAAGGTTGAACAGCTGGTGCTGAAACTCTTTGTTGGAGAAATGACCAAGCCACCAGAGATTATAGATTTAAACGAAGATTGATGGTTAAACCTTGCAAATAAAATCCTCTTCAAATGTGTTCTGCCTGATTATAAAGCTAATTTAAAGGCATCACTCCATAGCACTTTCTTAGAACAATATAGTCATTAAACTTCTGGTGTTAAATAAATTCTCTCTGAGGCTTGTTTCTAGTAGCAAATACATTGGTGTTTTCATTTGCAGATTATTTTTAAAAGGTCTCTGTTGACTAGTTTCTTTTGATTTGAACATTCACTAGGATGAACCTAGATTATCAATAATTACTTTAAAATAGTTAGCACAACAGGGCGTAAGTTTTTTTTGGCCTTTGGGGCACTCAACAAAAGCTGTCTGTTAGCTCAGTTAGTTTCTAAAGGGTTGTATCATCTCCTTTACATAAGCAGGAAGTTTTATTTATCAGTTTGTTTATCATCTCTTTGTCTTTTTCTATTATTTCTTGCTAGTCTGTGAGTACTAGTGTGAATGAGTATTTGCTTGTTTAGAGATAGTTGGGCAGGGTGGACATATTCCTCCCAATAATCAAAATAAAGTTGAGGGAATTAAAAAAGCAATGTAGAAAGAAGATTGAAAATTAGAGATGGTTGGAAATTTCCCAGTGAGATTAGTAGCTGTTTGAAATGTTGAATTAAAAAATCTTAGATCTTTGTTAAGCAGGGTTCATGGCAGCAATACATTTTTCTGGGTAAAAACTTAAGAAAAGAGATTAAACAGTATTTTCCATATAATATTTTAAAATGAATGATTTCCATTTCACTCAGTTTGAAATTCTGTCAACAACAGAATTTTTTGGAAAAAACAACAACAAAGAAGGCTGAGTTGTAACTAGGCCTACAGAAGACTGTAGAGGGCAGGCTATTGAACCTGAATGTTCATATTCCATTATCATCTTAAGTGAAAGAGTGAGAAAGATTTTCAAAGCCTCAAAGTGTTAAATAAAGTGATTTATTATTGCTAAAAATTATAGAAGGAAAAAAGCCCATAACCTATCTGAAAGGGGTCAGGGCAGGTGAAAAGAGATCCTTAAAAGTTTAAGATTTTTGCTGTCTTTGTGAGTAGACCAATGGTTCTTTGTTTCATTTTTTTTGGTATGTGAATTCCACATAAATCTCTGTCCTATTGTTTAATCTCAATAATTTTTAAGGTATCTAGATAAGTTTCTTTAGTTCATTATTGTCAAGTCCTATAGATACATCATATACTGCAGACTTTCATCATATATCCCTTTATTGATAATAGTGGCTTCCCTGAGTTTGTTTCAGAAACTGAAGACCTGAAAAGATCTTTTGCTGCAGTTCTTTTTGAAGTTATTCTCCTTAAATAGAATTAACCTAGTTCCTTTATTCTTGCTTCAGTATATATGTTCCCAGCTTTCAGGATATTTTGCACTCTACTCTATATAGTCTTTAAAGTAGTTACACCAAATAAATGATAAATTGACAGTTAAGAATTCTACTTTTAAAAATAAGCTATACTCATAGTGAGTAAAGAAAGCTTTGATTTCAAACTTATGCTGACTACATTGACACTGAGGGAAATTTAGGATTCCTTATCTTGGATAGCATCTACTTTACTTTTGTGAGATGAATCTACATACAAATGGCAATTACTACCAAAAGTATAACTAAGATCCCAGAACCATTTCTTGCTGATAAATTGCTTGCTCAATCATTATAAACTTGTAGCTTGAGAGTCATCTAGGGAGACAACAGAGCTTGTACTACTCTTGAACATTAAAGCAGTCTTATTAAGAAACATTTTTTTTATCTTTTTCTCCAGAAAGAAGTAACAGGGATCAATTTACACAATTACTCCTCCTTTAATTTAAATTTCCTGTGGAGTCAGATTGTATTAAAACCAAAAAATAGAGTGTTCCATCTGAGTTACCACAACAAAAAATTTACCTTATGAATGAACCTTCAAAAGGCATGAATGTTGTATGAGTTTATCCTCAATCCAGTATACTGCATTCAACGCACAAAAAAGACTTAGAGAAAGGAGATGGATGAAACCAAGCAGCTAAGGACTTGAAAAACTGTTGTAGAGAAAAAGTTTATCTGTTTTATTTCAGACTAGGTAATATGTAGTTATTATGTTTTCCATGTAATTTCAAGAATAAAGCAATTATGCCAGTAGTTTTTATTCCTTTATATGCATAATTTTCTTTCCTTTCCTACCTTATACAGGATAAGATCTCAAATATAGAAGAATTTAAGAGTGCTGATGCTCAACATTCCTCAAAGACCAATGCGTGTGAAGGTTAGACAGTGATGAGGGATACTGCAAGGATGAGACTGTGTTTAGGCATGTGCTTAAGACAGTTCTTCAGTTTGGTGGATAAACTGCAACATCAGACACAGCCTTTAAATATAATCCTTTGTACCATCCAAGAAAGGAGGCTCTGTTGTCTGTGAAGTATTATGAGACATCTGTGATTACTGATGTGTGTTTCAAAAATAAGACCAATTTCTGCTCAACAGAACCACATAAACTCAATTTCATGAATCAAATCAGAACAAAAATAGGGCAAAAATACTAGCAGACATTTAGAAGATTGACTTTGGGACAAAACACAGAATCATCCTAATATAAGATGAAATATCTAGCTTTCCATCCATCTCTTTAGAAAAATTAACACCATCTTCAAGTAAGTGCAGCATAAAATCTTCAAAATTTTTAATCTTTTTAAAATTGAAAAATAATTCTAAAGAAATTTCCAGATTTCCATGAGACAGAACAAGACTCTGACATTTGATACTGGAGTTTAATATGTACTTTTGTTCATAAAGAACCTTATGCATAAAAGAAACTTAAGAAGGATTATGGTGCTTAGAAAGTAAGCCTATAACATGCTGTAGAATTTACATTTTTGATATGTTTTAAAGTAAATCGTATGCTGTGCTGAAACTGACAAAATTAAAGCCAGCAATTAATGAACAGTTTTCAAGTATCCTCAAACCTGCAACTTCTCCTGACCTCATGGCCTTGTTAAAATACTCTTCTTGGAAGTAGATTAAAATTAATGATGTTTCTTCGTAGTGTTACAGAGATAAAGCTAGACAGGAAAAAAAAATTTCTGAATTATTTACCTCTATGAAGTATTATAAATTCATATTATAGTATCTTAGTAAAACTGTAGCAAATGAAAAATGTTCTACTTTAATTTCTACCAGTGCAAATGTTAATTCTCTAGAGGGCTGCTTCATTGGTTTATTTTGAAAAAATTCCCTTTTTTTCTGCAGAATATCTAGTGAATTACTGGTTTCACTATTTTTTCCACAAATATGACTAACAATGTAAAGATTTACATTAAGAGTGTATACACACACATTAAACACACAAACATTCTGTAGGCTATAGAATTTGAATTACCTTTGCTAGAGGAGAAGAATCATTTGTTGCATCCAAAAAGGATGCATGCACACTGTAACCTGAGCAAATATACTCCGTTAAACTCGTTTTTATCCTTTCCAAGGGATTTTCTTGATTTTACTTTTCTTACTCTCTTCCTTATCCTGCAGTGAGTGAGCAGGTGGATGGGGGCATAGCTGTACCCACGGGAGTGAGGCAAGTCAAGTGTATGGCAAGAGTTAGGGTGGCTATGTTCACCAGTGACACTCTACATTTCTGGAGTGTACCTTCCTGAGAATTCTCTAAAACGCAAGTCATAGTCCCAAGTAATTTTTCTTGGGCATAGGAGATGCTCAGGTCCAAACCACTTTTCATCATCTTCCGTGATTCAATGCTGCATGGCCTACAAATAGGGTGTCAAGCCTAGCTATAGGACTCTACTTAAAGAGCAGAGATAGGCTCAGAATGACATTTTATGTAGCCACAATAGAACTGGATATATTCACTTTCTCTGAATCCCTTTCATGTCATTTACCATCTTAATTAAACACTCTTTGTGCAAGCTGTTTTTAAATGATTTACAGTTTGACCTGGCAAGCTCCATTGTGACCTATCCGTAATGTTAAATTACTTTTCAGTCCTCTTGTTGTTTAATAAAGTGATAATAGTAATAATAATAATAAAGATAGTGAAAATAATATTCAGAGAAGTGTATAGAATTTTTATTTGTAGATCTGAGCACTTTGCGTGTGTGATAAGAAGCTAATAATTGTGTTGTATCTCAATATCCCCTTTGCAAAGTGGAAAGTATTTAATGTTCATCCTTCACGTTCTCTCTTCAGCTTATTATTTCTGCTCCGTGGGGTTTTATAGTATGTTAAATTGTGTTGATGTAATGAGACACGCTCATACTGTGCTCATGATTATATCAGTAGGACAAACTATCCCTCTTTGTAGCAAGAGTCAAATCATGCCATTACTGAAATACCTTATTTAGTTTCCCATGCTTTGTTATTTTAAAAGTGAGTCACATACAACAATTAAATAACTTTCATATACTCGGAACATAAGTATAACATGAGTGTTAAAACATAGTAATTAAGTTACCTGGAAATTACTTTTAGTCATTCGCATCAAATCCTGTTTTTTACAAATTCTATTTGTTCTCACTTCAGTTGCACTCTGCGGGGCTCACAATCCAAGGATTAATACTTGATTATAGACATGTTTTTCATAGTGAAAGCTTACACTTAAGGAAGGAACAGTATTAGGTGAATCACCTTTAAATGGTATGGTGTGAAAGAAATTGAAATAAAATGTGTATCTTCAGTCTTTGATAAATATTTTGTTAAGTGGATTTCTTCTGTGTTTGTATAATACTTTGTAAAAAACCTGTAATTAGGACTTTCTACACTCAAGCTTAACACAACAGTACAACCATATTTATATATATCTAGGTGGATATATATACATACTTGTATGTGCATGTATAACATATATGTATATGTATATGCATGCATATATGTAACTATATTCATCATTATTTTCAGTTCATTCTATGAGCTACATGCATTTGAGTTTGAAATCCAACAAAATACTTGTATACACATTTAGCTCTACTGCAATGCTTAAATATATGCTTAGTTTTGAATCAGTTATGGACTCACTGATTTCAAACAAATCTTTTTGTTAATTTATAAAGGAAGACGAATAAATCTGGTGGTCCTCAACGAAATTTTTATTTTTATTTGAGAGACTGTGCAAAGATCACCAATTAACCTTACCTTTTTAGTATGAAAACAATTGCTACTTTTTCTATTCTTAAAAGCATGACATGAAAATATAAGACCTTCTGTCTTATACTTTTAGTTAGAAAAAAGCTCAAGTAAAACTTCACTTATCCTTTAGTCTTAATCCAGATATCTAGTACTTGTTATTCCTAGCTACTGTTATATATTTCTATATGTATGACAAATTATTGCTACTAGATTATTTTCTAGATTTCTTGTAAGTTTCCTTGGAAAACGCTATACACAGCTGAAAACCACTGAGTTGATGGGAAAACCTAAATGATTCAAAAACAGTGGATATAAAAGGAAAAAATACTAACATTAGAAAAAAGATGAATGGCAGGGTGGTGAAACACTGGAACAGGTTGCCCAGAGAGGTGATGGAGGCCCCATCCCTGGAGACATTCAAGGTCAAGCTTGATGGGACTCTGAGCAACATGATCTAGTTAAAGATGTCCCTGCTCACTGCAGGGGGTTGGACTGCGTGACCTTTAAAGGTCCCTTCCAGCCCAACACATTCTATGATTCTATGTAATGATATAACCCTATTTATTTGCTTGCTTACAGAGTGGGGAAAACTTTTAACTGTACTGAATATTAAATATTAAATATGCTAGATATATGAAATACAAAAAGAATTACATGTATGAAAAGTAATGCCATATATATATTAATATTGACTGCAAATGCAGTGGAAATAGTAATCACTTTATCTTTGCAGTGAATGTTGTTTATTCAAAAACAAGAGTCCAAACAGCAGACCATTTTTTATAAGCAGTCCTTGACAAGTCAGAAACTTGTTTTATGACTGTTCCCCTTGATGCATGGTTTCCAAGTCCTCAGGCTTTCAGCGAAATTTTTAACCCTGTCACAGATGCACCAACCGTGTCATGCCTGGTGCGACTCCTGTTACTGGCCATGAATTTACTCTTTCAGTCTCTCAGGTTGTGCAACGCTTCCTTACAAATTTCAAGCTGACCCTCTCCAAAGTTATGCCTGGAGTTTCTTAAGAGCTTGTCAATTAGTTGCTGCAGTATTGGTCTTTGTTATTGTTCATTTTATGACTTGTCTATCAGGTGTGTGTCTCTATGTGTTTTGTTTATCTCTTT
>NW_009721022.1:70994-114298 GCF_000703405.1 Apaloderma vittatum
TTTGAAATGAAATGGTTTGATAACCTTAATGAAGAAAATGTTCTCACAGTCCACTTTCCCTTAGAGTTTTCATAGCTGACAGTATGTTTGGTATATTGATTCTTGCTTTCCCAAGAATTACAGAATCACAGAATTATTGAGGCTGGAAAAGACCTTTGAGATCAAGTCCAGCCTATGACCCAACACTACCACATTGGCTAGACCACGGCACTAAGTGCTGCATCCGGTCTCTCCTTAAACATCTCCAGGGCCAGTTACTCCACCACTTCCCTGGGCAGTGCATCCCAATGCCTGATCACCCTCTCTGTGAGGAAGTGCTTCCTGAGATCCAACCTAAACCTCCCTTGATGCATTTTTAGGCCGTGCCCTTTCATCTTGTCACTGGTTGCCCGGGAGAGGAGCCTGACCCCATCTGACTGTAACCTCCCTTCAGGCAGTTGTAGAGAGTGATAAGGTCCCCCTGAGTCTCCTCTTCTCCAGGCTAAACACCTCCAGGTCCCTCAGCCTCTCCTCACAGGACTTTCCCTCTAGTCCCTTCCCCAGCCTCATTGCTCTCCTCTGGACCCACTCCAGCCCCTCAGTGTCTTTCTTGCAGTGAGGGGCCCAGCCCTGCACACGGGGCTTGAGGTGATGCTTCACCAGGGCTGAGCACAGGGGCAGAATTGCATCCCTGCTCCTGCTGGCCACACTGTTCCTGATACAGGCCAGGATGCCATTGGCCTTCCGGGCCACCTGGGCACACTGCTGGCTCCTGTTCAGCCGGTTGTCAACCAGTACTCCCAGGTCCCTCTCTGCTGGGCTTGAGGTGAGGCCTCACCAGGGCTGAGCACAGGGGCAGAATTACATCCCTGCTCCTGCTGGCCACACTGTTCCTGATACAGGCCAGGATGCCATTGGCCTTCCGGGCCACCTGGGCACACTGCTGGCTCCTGTTCAGCCGGTTGTCAACCAGTACTCCCAGGTCCCTCTCTGCTGGGCCACTCTCCAGCCACTCCTCCCCCAGCTGATAGCGCTGCAGGGGGTTGTTTTGGCCAAAGTGTAAGACCCTGTACTTGATCTTGTTGAACTTCACACCGTTGGCCTCAGCCCATTGACCCAGCCTGTCCAGGTCCTTCTGCGGTGCCTTCCTACCATGCAGACAGAAGCCCAATGTCTATGGATTTCTCAGCAGCTTAATCATGAATTGCTGTCAGTCAATTTCATGCTTATCTGTCCATGCAAAAGAGTATCTGTATATTGGATTTTGCCTTTTTGTTCACTTTTGTCTCTTTTCAGAACAAAGTACATTAGAGCTGTCACAAGAATTTAATAAACTCTAAAACAGTTTACACTTTTAATTTTATTTTAATGCCAGTGTCCTCTTTTTCCATTCTCCACTTTAATCTACTTATCTTCCATTAATAAAACTAAGTTTAATGTGAGTTTATTTACATTCTACTTTCATCACCTTCTTCAGTAATTCACTGCATATATTTATTTCTCTCTGTGTTAAGTACAAAGTAATTTGATCTTGGTTTCTGAAATTAATGTTAGATCTCCTCATTTTAGAATCTCTTACCACATTTCCATTTAATAAGTACTGTAGTTTGATGACTGATCAAATCAGAAATATACTGCTTTACACTCATGCACTTGCATGGCTCTCAGTAGAGCTTCACTAGCATGGTACTGAAGTATCGAACAGAGACGAAAATCATATCCTGGATTTTTAAAGGAACTTTTTTGAATGAACCTTCTTCCAGGTGTCTTGACAAAGTAATCAGTTTATTTATTGTATCCTTTCCAGTCCTTTGGCTCACTTACTCAAATAAACTTTCTGCACAACAATCAAAATTATATCTTTTTCATACCAAGTGAAACTGGCATTCCCTAATTTCCTAATAAACTTTTCAAAACTGAAATCTTTTTAATGTTTAATGCAGCTCAGAAATTCCACCTTCAGAGGTTTCCTAGGATACCAATACACAAGCACAAACAGAAAGCAGCACAGAAAAACAAGGCAGAAACCCTGCAGCACTTCCACTTTTTTGAATCCTTTCAAACTCTTTGCATTCTCACAAACATATCAATAGTAAGAATATGAGAAACCTTAAAACAGCTGATGATGGATTTAAAGTATAACTCATATCTGTGTCATTTGTAAAAGTAGAGAAAGTTCTCTTGAGAATTCTGAAGGAAAAAAACTGAAAGAATAAGAGCTTTTGCACACACTGCATCATGACTTTGGAAGAATGAAGCAGGAACAGCTTATCAAAATTAAATTCAAGGCACTACTTTAATAACAACTGAAATAAATCAGGAGATATTAACCAACTCCAGCTTCTAAAGTAGTGGCCAACAAGTAAAAAGCAATTACACGATGCATTATGGATGCTTGATGAGGGATATTTTTGAATAAAAAGCATGTTCAGACAAAGGCAAAGTTAACATAAATCTCTCACCCCCAAAAAATCCCAATACACGCATGCATTTATACACATCATGCACACAAATTTAGGGAATAGCTACATAATTTTGAAAGAAGAAATGAAAGTTAAAACGTGTATTAAGGAGTCAGAGTGGATAACTTGTAAAGTTGAAGTGCAATGATAAAGAAAAGAGAATGAAATCTTCTAACATGTAAACCTGGCACATTTAAATGAAGATAATGGTGACACCAATGCTCAAATGTTTTATTCAAGTTTGTTATTTTCCTTTTAAAAAGAGATAGAAACCTAGAAAGAAATTTAGAAAAGGAACCCCAAAATAATGTAATAGCTAGAAAAAAATCTGCAGAGTAAGAGACAAAATATACTTAGTCTTTGTAGTTAATCCAAAGGAAACCAAATGAAGACCAAAAGGTAAGGTAACCTGATTAGAGTATATAAAAGCCATCACAGGAAGAACATACTGTGTACTTGAAACAGGAAGATTTATCAATAATGAAAAGAAGAAATCTGAAGTTTTGCAAATAACAGTAGGAAATAAGGCAAAAAATGCACAAATAAGGGTTGAAACATGATCATGAAGAAAGTGATGGCATTTAGTCTCACTACTTGTCAGATTAAGACTTGTGGGATATCATTTTGTTTCATAGTTATATTTTCATTTGACTGTAACATAAGTGAAATTCAGGAACAATTACATATAAGATCATTAGACAAGCTTTTTCTTCTTCCAGGCCTGAATGCTACAAATCACTGACTTAGAATCGTAGAATCATAGAATAGTTTCAGCTGAAAGAGATCTTGAAGATCGTCGAGTCCAGCCTTTGTCTCAGCCCTATAAGCCTACTAAACTATGTCCCCCAATGCAACGTCTAGTTATCTCTTAAACACTTTGAAGCACGGTGACTCAACCACCTCCCTGGGCAGCCTGTTGCAGTGGCTGACAACTCTTTCAGTAAAAAAATTCTTCCTATCATCTAAGCTGAACATCCCCTGGCACAATTTAAGGCCATTTCCCTTCATCCTATCACTCTCCACTAGGGAGAATAGACCAACCCCTATCTCTCTACAACCTCCCTTCCTGTAGTTGTAGAGAGCAATGAGGTCTCCCCTCAATCTCTGCTTCTCTAGGCTTTCCCTCAGCCTTTCCTTCTAAGACTTATATTCTAAGCCCTTTACTTAAGGGAGATCTGACTGGACTTACACCTGTGTTGCAACATTAGTAATTTTGGTGGTAGTTCAATTTAAGAAACTTGATCCATACTTGTTAAATATATTTACAACTACTCTCAGTGTTTCAGTTTTATTTGAAAGCTAGTTACTTGTTATCAGGTTACTGGAGCTTTCATAGTGTAGGAAATAGCTTTGATAAGAGTTAGCGTGGCTTCAAAAAATAATAGTATGTGAAAGACTGGCATAGGGAAGTTAATAGATACTGTAATGTTGATTTAATTAGACCAGAATTTCACCCATCTTTTGGTGTCATGGCCAGTCACTAAATGGTGCTGACAGATGCTCTCTAACATCCTTTGTTTCTCCATTCCCTGTCTTGAGATTCAGAGACTCAAGAGATGAGTGAAAAGAAATTATCAATGAAAATTGAGGCAAGAAATTGTTGAGTACCTCAGCCTTCTCCATGTCAGTTGTGACCAGATCACCTGTCTCGGTTTTCAGGAAAGGTATGTTTTCTTTATTCTTCCTTTTCTGACTAATATACCTGTAGAAACCCTTATTATTCTTCATGTCCATTGCCAAACTCAGCTCCAATTGTGATTTAGCTTTCCTGATCCCATCTCTACAGTCCCAGTCAGTATCCCTATATTCTTCCCAAGATGTGTGTCCCTGCTTACACTGCCTATGCCTTTCCATGTTGTATTTTGTAAGACAGTAATAGAATAGACTGTTTCAGTTAGAAGGGCCCTACAACAATCATCCAGTCCAACTGCTTGACCAATTCATGGCTGACCAAGTTGAACCATGTTTCAGTTTGACCAGGAGGTCATTATTCATCCACTCACTCACACTGTCTCTGTGTGGCTTAACTCTTTGCAAAAGCTACCTGTTATTTCGGGAATAGGTAAGAATTGGGCAGTTTTGAGATCTTGCACTATGAATGACTAATAATTAGCTCTGGCAATTCTAAAAAAAAAATATTTACTTCTAGCATATATTAGTATCAGAGAAAACTACTTATTCCTGACAGAGATAGTAAGGAGTGAGGATTCTGCACAGTTCTTGGCAGGAATAATAAGAGTTGCTAACACATCAGAAAAATAGCTTATCTTTCCCAAATCCTATCAACCAATCCACAGGAAACAACAACTTTTTGTAAACAAAATAAAAGACTGCACAACCATCTTTAGGGTTACTAAGTGCCAGTCAATAGTAGAGTGGCTTGTACCACAGTATAAAGCTGTCAGCTGTTTTGAAACACAAAAATATATCTTTCCAGTTATAGTGACAACATAAGTATTCATATAATATAAGTCAAGTTTCCAGGCCATTTGACTTGAAGCCTACCTGCCTGGGTCCAGTCTGCAGTAATTTTGTTGTTGAAACTCCAGCTCCTACCAAAAGGTGTAGAAGTTATGCATTTAAGAAACAGTTAAGTGTAATAAATGATAGTGAGATGGAGCCCGGTTTTGATCAGAAAGGGGACACTAATCTTGACTGTCTTTGTATTATTCAATGATAATACAATGGGCTTTCAGGTTTTTTTGGTGAAAACAGGTTGTTAGTTTTTTCTAGTGTCTCTTGTTTGCTCAGGTCTCCTTGGATTAAAGAGTTTCCCAGAAGCCTTACATGTTTGAATTCTATGGGACAGCACTACATAAATGTGCATGTGTGTATAATATGTCACTCACTACACTTTCATATTTAAGATGTCAGATAGGTTTCACCTGTACAGATATTTCTAGATATTTTCTAATAGTGGACTGATCAGCTAAATTCTACCATCTTTATTACAGAGCTACAATTTAGAATACACCAAAAGAATATAGTTGTTGAATACAGTAGTATCTAATTGCATTTCTAATTACTGGAGTTGTGGTATAACAGTTGTCAGCAGTTAACAACAAAAAAAGAAACAATTTCCCATTTATATTTATTTCTTCTATTCCTAGATGTTGGAAACAAAATAATGATGTCTGTACATGAAATTATAGTATGCATATTTGCCAGAAATAGTAGCTCTGCAGAGAGGAAAAAAAATAAGAAAGAGAGAAGTCATACAAAACATAAGAAAGAGAGAAAAGGTCACATAATACCATAGGTAGTTTTGAACATGTGAATCTTCTCTCTTACAAGAATTATATAAAGCAGATATGATTTCTATGAATTGGGAAAAAGGAAAAATTTTCACAGTAAATATTTGCTTTTGAATTCCATAGCACATAAGTTAATCAGAATATATCTATTTTATATGTATGATTGTGGAGGATATATATACATAATTGCTTAAATAAACTTTTGTAAACTGTCTCCATTATTAAAACTGCTGTTCAAATTTAGTTAACTTTTTTCCAGTAATATGAATGAAGAGAATTAGGTTATATTTGGGTTTGGGGTTTTGTTTTGTTTTTAGTTTTTTTTCTTAGGATTTATATGTTTTGAATTTTATTTGCAGGGAAATGTGGCACCATTTTATAATTATTCATGAGATGAATAAGAATATATGGATTACACTGTGTTGAGGAACTATCACACTTACATAATTTTAATAGCAAAAGTAAGAATGAATGTTGTAATTTGTCAGTCTTATCTCTATTGTTGTCCCTTTCTCTTCTGATGTGGCATTGTACAAAAGGTATCTAAAGGAAATAACATACTCCACATACATTAAATTTGTTGGATCTATCCCTGTACCTCAAGGGAAGCAATAGTCAGCAATAACTTAGCTCATAAGGGATATGAATAAACACATCACGCATGAGGGGAGCCAAGGTAATTCCTGGAATAAATGAATAAATTATCTCAGGTAGGACATATTAAAATCTTGGAGTTTAAAGTAATGTTCAGTGTCTTTGTATCATGCCTGCTGTATCATGCTGAATATGAGCCAGCAGTGTGCCCAGGTGGCCAAGAAGGCCAATGGCATCCTGGCCTGTATTAGAAATTTTGTGACCAGCAGAAGAAGGGAGGGGATTGTCCCTCTGTGCTCAGCACTGGTGAGGCCGCACCTTGAGTATTATGTTCAGTTTTTGTCACCTCAAGAGAGATATCGTGGTGTTGGAGTGAGTGCAGAGGAGGGCAACAAAGCTGGTGAAGGGCCTGGAGAACAGACCTTATGAGGAGCAATTGAGGGAGCTGGGTCTGTTCAGTTTGACAAAGAGGAGGCTGAGAGGGCATCTCATCATGCTCTACAATTACTTGAAAGGACATTGTAGAGAGGTTGATGCTGGTCTCTTCTCACAGGTAATTAGGGACGCAACCAGGGGGAATGGTTTCAAGTTGCAACAGGGCAAGTTTAGGCTGGACATTAGGAAGAAATTCTTCACGGAAAGAGAGGTCAGGAACTGGAATAGACTGCCTAGGGAGGTGGTTGAGTCGCCATCCCTGGATGTGTTCAAGTGTCGTTTAGATGTGGTGTTGGGTGATATGGTTTAGGGGTGACCTTGTAGTGTAGGGTCAATGGTTGGACTTGATGATCCCAAGGGTCTTTTCCAACCTGAATTTTTCTATGATTCTATGATACCTTGATTACAGTATGTAAGCCATACATACGCCACAACCACAGTGGGATACATCGGAAACTTTATTGTCAGCTGTTAATGTATACATAAGGAACACTATTTTTTTTCCCTTTTCTCAATAAGTAAAATATAGGTATACCTAATTACTGTCAAGTGTAATAACATGTTTAAAGTTAATCCCATAATGATGAAGAAGATTACAGGAAAAGGACATAGAGACTTGAGGGCTAAAGCATTTGAAATCTGCCTTCTGCTATACAGATGTATGTGACGCCAAGGAATGTCTTAACCAACCACTTCATATTTGGTCACTAATTGCATATTTTTCTGTCTTTTTGGGCAACCAATTAAATACTGTGGAACTGGCAGTGAAAGAAAGTAAATTGAATGTTAGGACTGATTAGAAAAGTAAAAGAGGCAAATCAGAGAGCAAGAGCGGCATTTTATTTGCTAAACCAGTCTAATGTGGATATTAATTTAAAATACTGTTTGCCTTTGATCATTTTACTCTCCTAGGAAGGATTTTATAGGACTAGAAGAGGATAACAATGATGACCAAAGTTATGGAAAAGCTTCTGAGTGGAAAATCTTTGAAGGCTGGAAAAGAGACACATCAGAAGGAATGTGGTGTTGTCGGTCAAATTATGAAAAGAACAAATAGCAAGTAATTGTTCATTGCTTTAGAAATAGAGAAACAACAAAACTAGCCAAAACCCAAGATGTTTAACTGTACAACAAAGCTACTTTTTACCAAATACAACATCTATGGAAAATTAACGCATTTTTCTATGTATGCAGAATGATTTCAAAGTCTCCCTGCTTTTAAACAGGCATTTTGCTTGGCTTGTGGTCTCTCTACGTTCAATACAAACTGAATAAAGAGATACCTTTACTTTCTCTCCAAAGTTACCTATGTGTTCATGTTGAGTGTCTATGTATTTGTTAACTTTACTGTCTTTATTTCAACCTTTATTTTCTCTGCTGTCTGATTTTATGACAGTAAAATTGTCCCTAAGTTTATCTGAAGACCTGTTTTCTCAAGAGCTAAATCTAAGCATTTTAAATTGCTTGCTGTCATCAATAATCCTCGCATTTCTTTGTCTAGTAATTTTATATAATTTTTTTTTAGAAATAAATTAAATCTTCCTGAAAAGTAAAAAAGTGAACAGAGGATGGTGAAGCAGAAATATTTCGTGTCTGTGACTGAACAACTGAAGATGATCTTAAGAAGCAGAATTTTTTCATATCACTAAACACCAACTTTAATTTCTTTCCAGAGCTACTTAGTTGAGGTAAATGGGACAAAGAGTAAACTACTAGAAAGTAATTGTCTCCAAGTTTGTTAATATCTCACAGGAAACACTGAGTGGCAGCTAAACTGTCTTTTTCTTTTTTTTTTTCTTTTTGCTTTTTGCTTTTTGCTTTTTTTTCTTTTTTTTTTTGTAATCCTTGGGTTATCCTGTCACTTTTCTCTCATTATCCACCTGTTTTTCTAGCATCTGTCTTGCTGTGACTTGACTTTAAAAATGTGTACTAAGTGTTCAAACTGCATAGGAGGATTTTAGCATTGGCAGTTGGTGAAGCTTTATCCATAATAGTGGTTTAGCTTTGCAATTGTAAAAGGCTGCTGAGACTCCTTGGCTTTCCTAGGCAAATATATGCTATTTTCTTAATAAGTTTTCTGATTATATTGCTCCACTCATTGTTTTATATACAGATTCTAAAGCATCTATATAGATGTCAAAATTTAGCAAATCTGAAATTTTGAAATAATAAAAATGAAAAAGCTGCTACTATTTTACTTACCCCCAAAAATTTTTTAATTCTTCAACCTAGGCTATGAGTGGTCTGCATGAAATCCATCAGTGTAGTGCTTTGAAGCAAATTCTTAGCTTTGATTCAGAGAGAAGTACAGTGGTTAGAGAAGCAGGCAGAACCACAAATTGTTTTGTTAGGAAGCTAAGTTTCTCCTCAGTATAACACGGGTATCTCACTGAAACCAGGTGCAATATTCCAACATGTTTTCAGACACCAAGAAATTCTGCTTGATTGCAATGACAAAGAAAACATCATGAACCATGACTAAAAAACAAATGTTAAATATTTTGACTACAAGAATGGGGACATCTGCCAAAAATCTGAGTATGCAAATCGCTTAACTTAGAAGTAGGTGTTTTTCCTAATATTTGTATTCACAAGATTCCATATGGTAGATCAGAAACTTTGGCTGATTTTTACAGACCTCCTCTGGTGTGTTTCTTTTGGTACACAATTAAGTCTGCAGCTGTAAACTCAGAATCCTCCACCAAAATCTTCATATTATGCTGCCTTTGCAGTAAGAATTAGGTTTCATTTATTTCTAAGAATTTACTTGAGAAAATCATGTACACAGTTTTATCAATTATCTGCCATTGTTCTTAACTAAATTACGGTCAGCAAACAAATATGTATGTGTGCATATATTTAACAAACAGTGATACACCTACACAGGGGCTCTAGAATATATGTTAGCAGCCTACCATGCTCACACATAGCACGTTTTCATGATTGCGTCTAAACATGTGATTTTATTGTTTAATGAAAAGTGCTAATGTCTCTTTTGTGCTCAGTAAGGCTCCCTTTCTGCAATCCCTATCAGAATGAGTATTTCCATTGTGAATAGTTTTTGTGAAATTTAGTTATCTCCTTGGATAAAATCTTGGAGTTTCTTCATGTTTCAAAACTGGTTCAGCAAAATATGCACTATCTCATCTATGTAGAATGAAATCTCTAAACTAATCTGAAATAATATAGCACTATTTCATTATTGTTTTCTCAGTATTGGGAAGAATAACTGTTCAAAAAGTGAAAAATTATATGATTCATTGTATTGATGTAATATTGATAAGGGTTACTAAAGCGTATCAAGTTGCTTTTTTTCCTTGTTAACATTTTTCCTTTGATTCCTCTTTTTTTGCTATTTTTCTGCCTCATTCCAAACTGGTTTTTGATTTACTTGATTTTTTTTCTGCTGTTCAGACTTGCTAAAGTGCTCTTGTCAACAGTTCAGTGGTTGAGTGAAGCAAAGTGTTAGTTAATAGTGTGAAAGCTTGGTGTGCTGTCAGAAAAGGGCAGGCCATTAACTTGTGAAATTTTACTTTTATTGTTCCACAACCCTAGTGCTGGCAGAACAAATCTCACTGATGATTCACTATTAAAGTTACAAATGGCATATGAATTTATGACACTTTGTAATTAAGCACCACACTTTTGCCTAGAGCAAATGAGACTATGGAAGACAGTTTATAACAACAACAAATAAATAGCAAACAAACAAAAAAGAAATACAGTAAAAAGAGAAATGAAAAAAAAGACAGCCACACTGAAGAGCAGCTCCTTTACCCTAGGAGCAGTAAGAATGTCAAAGGACTGCAATCCTGATATCACAATCCTATCTTTACACTATCAGATCAGTCAGTACCTGACTGCAACAACTGTGTTAATTACTACAGTTTTATGAACAATAGTGGATTACCTTGAATATAGAAACTAAATTTTCCAGTCCAGACAAGAAAGGAAACTGATAGCTCTGGATTGCAATAGAGGGCCCTGAAGTGACAAAAATCTTTTAAAATGATAAATATTATGTAATGATAGGGTATATTACTTGCTATTTTTCTGTGCTGATCTCAGGTCCAGTAACTTCAAAACATTTGAGTCACTGGTAATTTTTGTCATTACCTGAAGTTACATTCTAACAACTACTAAACAATTACTGGGTTACTTGGTACAATTGAACAATATCCAATTTAAATAGACCTACTGTGGACGTGCTGATAATGTTGTGGCTGTGTTTTTTCTGTCCTGACAAGTTGGCTCAATTTTTAGCTACATGTTAAACAATGGTATATCACCCTAAACTCCTTGTATTTCTACTGTTCAGGTTGATTTTGAAATACTATGTCATGCAGTTCTGACTACAACCATTAATTTGATGCCTTCTTTTCTCTGTTTCTGCCTTTAGATTTGACACCATTTAATATGTCCATCTCCTGTTATAAACAAAAGAAATCAGTTTGACATTGAAAATTAAGCTGAAAACCAACTACAGAAAGAAAGACTTAATTTTACAAATCCACAGTAGCTGATTAAATTATTCATACTGATTATAATTTATTTTGTCATTCCTCTCACCTAATCTCCATTAAATCTTCTGTTTCACCTGCATGCTTCATCTTACTCAAAATTATGTTGTGAATTCTTCAGGATGGGCCTGTGATTTTTTTGTGGCACAATATGGACAGTGATTTTTATTAGATTCCTGAGTCTACAGCATATAAATATCCCCCAAATTCAATAGGTTTTAAATAAGGGATTAGTAAACAAAGAAGCTAACTTATTTATTTAAATACAGAAGTCTAAAACCGAAAGTCACACTTGCAAAGTAACAAATTTAGGTCTTCAACCTACAGGGAAATCAAATGACAAAACTTCCATTTCATTCAGTAGTAAAAGATCCAGATTTTTCAGTAGGTTTTATGTACAGAATGGTACAGAAAAAAATTAGTTGCTGTATTCAGAGCAATTTTGTAAGGAAACCTTGTGCAAGTATATTGAAAGACAGGGACTGGTATGCTTACATAATTTGCAGACAACAATACAGTTTTTATCTTGAGAATTATAACATGAAAAAACCTCTTAGTGTTGAACTTTAAATAAATAGGGAGGGCTAGAAAGAATTTATGAGTAGAAATATGTAATTTTGTTGTTTTTTTAATTAAAAGATAAGTACATTCCTAATTGTAATTTTCAATTGTAAAATTCTGTTGTTATTGGTTAGCGAATAATTTCCAAAATGTAGTCCATATTTAGAAGGAACCTGTAAGAGTTCTTTAACAAAATGTGTATTAGCATTGAAGTGTAGGCCTAGCAAAAAGAAAGTCAATTACCAATATTGTTTCCAGATCTGTATAGCTGGAACTGTGAGTGATATCAGTCATATGTTGTTACATTAAAAAAAAAAAAAAGGAAAAAAAAGAAAGAGAAAGAAAGCACTAAACTGGTAACAAGAAGTTTGCTTCAAGAGCCTAGGAACATACTCTTAACAGTAAGTGAAAAAACATACGGAACTCCTTCTTTAAACACTTGATAGTCTGTTGTTAATATTTGACTGTGCAATGTATACAGACTGTTCCTGAAGACTGATGGGAGCAGAACTTGCTATTGTAGTTATGGGCAACTTTCCAAATCACAAAGTGATAGCCAGAAAGTCATTCTGTGGAGCTGTTGTCAACTGGGGAGAATATGAGTTTTAGTAGAAGTTTATTTCGCTTTAAACCATTGATCTGACACATTAAATGATGCATAATTATAAGCAAATTGCAAGCACCATATCAAATTCTGTGAAGGTAACTTTGTTTAGCTTTTTTTTTGGTTCATCTATGAAGAGCTTTTTAAGATGGGGAAAAGAAGCTGGAATAGGGAAATAGATAGTGGTAATTATGATTGAAGAGCATGAAGAGGATCATTATAGTTACTTTTATTTTGACATCATGTAACCTTCAGATATCTTTTGTGGTGTATTTTTTAAATATCCATCTATGTTATTTTTTTAAACATCATTATTCCATGTTTGTCACTTTCATCTAGATTTGAATATTGTGACTGTATTTCCTATTTTTATTTAAAGTATGAATGATGACTCAGATGATTCTTTATAATTCAGACAGTGTTAGGAAAACTGCTATAAACTGAAGCTTTTTTGCAAAAGAAAATTAATTAAATCGCATTTTCCAATAAAGGTGACTAAAATTACACAGACATAGGTTCATGTGTACATCTGTTTCTGTATGGACAGTTAAGAAGATATCTGGAATGCAGTTATATAACATAGTTTTTAACAGGCTAGTTCTCAAAGCATAAATAGAATTAAGATATTTTAAACATTTTTTGCTCTGACTGTTGTTTAGACAAAATCAAAATCAACTGAACAATATTGAGTCACATTTTCTAGAGTCTCAATAGCTGGTGGTCTGCTGTTGAAAGATTGCCAGCTATTTCAGCTCAGACCAGATCTCGTACAAGCTGTCAGAAAAGCATTTAAGAGATAATATTTATAAATCTATAACTAGCCTCTCATTTTCAAATTTTTCTTTTCTGACTTCTCACTTACTATTTTCAGCTCGGATTGAAAGTATAATCATTGAAAGAATAATCACAGCAGAGATTTAGGTTCAGGTTTTAAACAACTGCATTAAGAGTTGTATTTACTAAGTCTTTGTAAATAAATGTAGAGGCGAAAAGTGGCCAGACTTCATAGGGCAGAGTCAAATATGGGAAAAAAGGGATTCATCCAGGACAGAGCACTAGAGACAAACTACCTGCAACACAGGAGACAAAATCACAAAAGTGCTGGAGCTTTGCACTCCTCCATCATCCCTGGGCCACAGACTGACAGCCCCAAGCTGGGTTGATATTGAGTCCTGGGCTGCCCTCATGACTCTTAATACCTTCTCCAGCTTTGAGTTTAATGACTTTGAATAATCACGTTTGTTTTGGTTTTGTTTTTTTTTTCCTCCTGAAAACACATTTGAGTGTCTTGTTGCATCTCTACTTGACAGCTCTTCATCTCAATTTCTGTTAATCTCAGGTGCATAATTTCACCTACATATTTACGAGGATACACGTTCCATTAAAAACAAGGCACTTGCTGGCTTAACACTGTGTTGTCCTGAATGTTGATACCTTAAACAGATCCAATTTAGAGATTTTAAGGCAACCATTTTCCTTTACTTTTGAAAATCCAGCTTAAGGTGAGTAGAACTTGATGCTTTCCAAGTATTCAGTGTTCACTCTGAAGGCCAACACCCAAAGATTCAGTTGCTACTGTAAGAACCTAGATTTTGTGCAAACATTTCTAAAAATTGGTCCTAGTAGCCATTAGCTGGAGGTCAAAATTTCTCTAGCCTGGCTTTTTGTCTGTCACTGAACAACACTGAGTGTCTCTATTAGTGTGTAAGAAGTGGGAAAGCATACCTGAAATATCACCCAGCTTCCTGATTCGAGGCTCAGAAATGTTTTTTGTTGGATGTGATATCCTTTTCAATTAGTTCCATTTGATAAAATTTTCTGAGTATGGACCCATTTTGAATCTCAATCCAAATAGTGTTTTTAATAAGATTACATCTTTAAAACAAGATAGAGAAAAAGTATTCAGAACGTTTAGGGAAGGATTGCATTTACAGGACGGAAAAAATATTTCCTTATTACATATGCCCCTGTATTATCTGAAGGCAATATTCTTAAATTTGTATTCTTTGATATTCAACACACCAAGTCAGAGTTAGTAGAGAGGAATACTTTTTTAACACACTATGAGTTAGAATTAATGTGAGATATTCATAGTTACAGTCTCTGAACTGACTAAAATATGACATTCCCTTGGAAATTCAGCTGTGATTTAATAACAACGTAGAGATGAGTGGAGTTGTACAGTTTTCTACTTGTATATAAGTGACTCTAAGAATTTTTCTTCAATAACTTTCAATATTTTTGACATTAGTTGTTATTCTTAAGTATAATAACAGTGTTTGAAGAAATTTCATATATTATTGGATTTTTTATTTCCACTTGAAGCAGTGAGGTTATCTTCTTTCCTTCTCATATTAGATGGTCTTCCTCCACTCACAATAACAAGGTTCTGTTTACTTTTCATGGAGCAGTCCAACTGTGTTGTTACATTCTCCGGATCTCTTAAAAAGGTTGACCAAAGAATTATTAGTTCCATGACAGAAACAGATTTGAAATCTTCTGGCACCCTTGTACACACTGAGGTCCAATATTTAATTACAAGAGTAAGAGACATTCACTGTACAATTTGTTTTTTTAGACTCTTCATTTCGTGATCTACTGATCCAAAAGAAAAGTTCATAAATTCATTACATCTCCAGAAAACCTGCATTTCTTCAGAAGTCAAGTAATCAGTAGGTCATAAGGTCAAGTAGTATGAAAGTTATGTTCAATGTTTTAGAACAAATCAAATGCTCAAGACATTATTTCCAACTATGAAACATTTATGCACAACTAAAAAGAACACATTTCTACAATTATGCTGATTAATGATGTTTGCATTTACATAATCACCACAATGCCTCATTTTAGTTTTGCATGTTTCATATTTTTCTTTCCATTTAGCAATTTCTCACATTGTTTGTAGGGCACTGTGGTGAATTAATCCTAGAATATTTGCATTCTTCTATAAATAGCATTATGCATTGCTAAATAAATAAAGGAGAGTTGTCTTTTACTTGGATTTTATTTGTTTTGTTTTACTAATCATTTCATTATATGCCTTTCTGTTACACTTGTTTTGTTTGTTTGAAGAAACAGCTCCTAGGCCAGAAGCTTTATGAATCTTGTCAGAAACATCTGTAAGAAGACTTCATTGAAATAATATTTCTCTGTATAACATTTTGTTTCTTCAGAAAGTTAGAAAAATCATTCCACTTTTCACAATAATTGGCCAAAATTATAGAAGAAATTACAGAAAGAAGTAGGAGGAACAAAGTGTTTACAGAATGTATTTACATGCAAGCAACTGGATTATAAGAAAAGGCTAGTGACATTTAGATAAAAAAATATCTCTGGAAGAATGGTCAGGAGAAAATCCTTTCTTAAATTTAAGAAGCCTATGGGCAGGGCTGTATCCCATATTGTGGATACAGAGTATGTTGAAAGTGCTGCTAGCACGTGATAATCAGTACTAGTAGAAAAGCTGTATTCTCAAACACAGGTTACACATTAATGCAAAATTAGTATAAAAAACATGATTGCCCTAATACTACAAGGTATTAGGTATGATTTACAGCATTTTTCACAACAATTGTTTTTTCTCAACAATCTGCAAGAAAAAGAAAAACTATACATATGGTATATATAATATTAGTTTATAGCTAATGCACACGATGGTAACAGAAGAAAATGACAATAAAAAGAGAAAAATGATCCTAAAAACAATCAAAAAAGAAGCAGAGAGGGGAAAGTGGAAAAGACTGAATGGAAGATGCTGCTGGTTTAAAAATATTTCTTCTACCTGCAGCAATTTCATATGTGCTTTAAAAAAAAGAGGTAACTTCATATCCCAAATCTTTTTTTTTCGTCGAATTCATGAACAGTTTAGATATTGAGACAGAGGGAGAAGACATCTGTGAGAGCTGATCTTCCATAGCTTCTCCATGTCTTTAACCATCTACAAATGAAGATAAACTAACACTAGAAGCAATGTAGGCGCACTGCTGAATAAAGTGGGTGCCCTGGTAACAGAGCATACAAAGAAGGCAGAGTTACTGAATCTCTTCTTTGCCTCTGACTGTGCTGCTGGAGACTGTCCTCAGGAGCCCCAGAGCCCTGAGGCCCCAGAGGAAGTCAGGATAAAGGAGGAGTTTGCATTGGTTGAAGAAGACTGGGTCAGTTAGGGATCAGTTAGGGATCAGTCAGGCAATCTGAACATTCATAAATCCATGGGCCCTGATGGGATGCACCCACAGGTGCTGAGGGAGCTGGCGGAAGTCATTGCTAGGCCACTCTCCATCATCTTTGGTAAGTCGTGGGCAGCAGGTGAGGTGCCTGAGGACTGGAGGAAAGCGAATGTCACTACAGTCTTCAAAAAGGTCGAGAAGGAGGACCCAGATAACTACAGACCAGTCAGCCTCACCTCCATCCCTGGAAAGGTGGTGGAACAACTTATCCTCAGCACTTTCTCTAGGCATATCAAGGATAAGAGGGACGTTAGGAGCAGTCAGCATGGTTTTTACAAGAGGAAGTCATGTTTGACCAACGTGATAGACTTTTATGAAGATATAACCAGGTGGATGGATGATGGCAGTGCAGTGGATTTATATGGTGGTTTATCTGGATTTCAGTAAAGCATTTGACATAGTCTCTCACAGCATCCTCATAGGTAAACTGAGGAAATGTGGTCTGGATGACCGAGTAGTGAGGTGGCTGGCTAACTGGTCAAAGGGAAGAAGCCAAAGAGTTGTAGTCAATGGGGCAGAGTCTAGTTGGAGGCCTGTGTCTAGTGGAGTCCCTCAGGGGTCAGTACTGAGACCAGTACTATTCAGTATTTTTAAGACCAGGTTGGATGGGGCTCTGAGCAGCCTGATCTAGTGGGGGATGTCCCTGCCCATGGTGGGGGGGGGTGGAACTAGATGATCTTTAAGGTCCCTTCCAACCCTGACAATTCTATGATTCTATATATTCATCAATGACCTGGATGAGGGATTAGAGAGCACTGTCAGCAAGTTTGCTGACAAAACTGGGAGGAGTGGTTGACACACCAGAAGGCTGTGCTGCCATTCAATGAGACCTAGATAGGCTGGAGAGTTGGAGGGGAGAAATCTTATGAAATTCAACAAGGGCAAGCGTAGAGTCTTGCATTTGGGAAAGAACAACCCCGTGTACCCAGTATGGGTTAGGGATTGAACTGCTGGAGAGCAGTATAGCGAAAAGGGACCTGATGGTCCTGGTGGACAGCAGGATGACCATGAGCCAGCAATGTGCCCTCATGGCCAAGAAGGCCAATGGCATCCTGGAGTGTATTAGAAAGGAGGTGGCTAATAGGTTGAGAGGTCCGCCTCCCCCTCTACTCTGCCCTCGTGAGGCCACATCTGGAATATTGTAACGAATTCCAGGCCCTTCAGCTCAAGAGAGACAGGGAACTGCTTGAAAGAGTCCAGCGCAAAGCCACAAAGCTGATGAAGGGAGTGGAACATCTCCCTTATGAGGAAAGGCTGGGTCTCTTTAGCTTGGAGAAGAGGAGGCTGAAGGGTGACCTCATTAATGTTAATAAATTTGCAAAGGCTGAGTGTCAGGAAGATGGACCCAGGCTCTTTTCAGCAGTCCAATGACAAGAAAAGGGGTAATGGGTACAAGCTGGAGCATAGGACGTTCCACTAAAACATTGGGAAAAACTTTTTCAGTGTTAGAGTGACAGAGCACTGGAACAGGCTGCCTAGGAAGGTTGCGGAGTCTCATTCTCTGGAGACGTTCAAAACCCACCTGGACACATTCCTGTGTGACTTACTCTAGCTGATTTTGCTTTGGCAGGGTGGTTGGACTAGATGATCTTTTGAGGTCTCTTCTAACCCCTAACATTCTGTGATTCTGTAAACTAGTTCAAATTGTGTTTTAAATTTTGGCTGAAAGCACCTGACTTATAGACAGTCAGTACAGACAACGGTTATTTTTATCTTCTGATAAATTGGTCCTGTGTCCAAGCCCTTTGGCTCTACATTGTATTTCATCTTTCTTCAATAAAATGTGCAGTATATTTTTACAGTTAGCAATACACATAAGTGCAGCTTGAGTTTAAGCATATACTTACACATATTATGAAAATTAGTTCCCAGAACACTATGATGTTAATTGTTGCAAAATACCCCCACCCTGAGCCCCAGATTAACTATATTTTGATAATTAAAACCATCAGAAATATAAAATCAGCAAAAGAATTTTAAATGTTTTAAGTATTTTATGTAAAAAAAACGTGTGAAACAACATATAAATAAAGTTTCTTTTCTGGTGAATTGTGATCTGACTTCAATATCTCTTCCTTTATTCTTTCTGCTTTTTTATTGTCATTAACTAGTAGACATACATTGCTGAAATCTATATAAATACCCAACATATACAGTTGAGTGTAATTATATATACTGCATATTAATCACTGTATGATAAGCAAAATAAACAAATTTATAAGAATGTTTATATTAAGTATATATCAGTATACAAAATAAAATACAAATCATGCTTCCTATAATCTGTTATTTAAACAGTAGTATTCTTAAATTATTGTCATAGAATCATTGGCTTGGAAGGGACCTTCAAGATCATGTAGTTCCAACCCCCCTGCCATAGGAAGGGACACCTCCCGCTAGACCAGGCTGCCTAAAGCCCCAGCCAGCCTGGCTTTGAATGCTTCCAAAGAACGGGCTTCTACAGTTTCCCTGGGCAACTTATTCTAGTGTCTCACCACCCTCACAGAAGAGAATTTCTTTATAATATCTAATCTAAATCTACCCTCTTTTGGTTTAAAACCAAGACCTCATGTCCTATCACTACACTGGCTGATAAAGAGTCCCTTACCATCTTTCCTGTAGGCCCCTCTTAATTACTGGAAGGCTGTGATAAGGAGTCTTCTCTTCTCCAGGATGAATGGCTCTGACTCTCTCGGCTTATCCTCACAGAGGAGGTGCTCCAAGCCCTGATCATGTCTTACTTTAATGTATTTAAAAAGCAAGGAAAAATAGTTACTACAGAATTCCAGGTAAAGAGATAAGTGAGAATATGTGAAAGAAACAAGTGAAGACACCATCAGTGAATGTCGAGCTTTAGGGCTGGGCACTAAACTGGCAGATGCTTTCTGTGGTCCCTCCATTACCATCCTGGGGAGGATAACAGGAGAACTAGGGAGAGAGGCTTTGAGGTTGGAAGAATAACTTGAACCAGTTAATGAAACAGGAAATAAAACTAACAATAGCAATGCAGATGTTGAACTGTATACAAATATATACCAGTACATATTCAAAGATACAGGAGAATATGTTAATACAAAACTCATGCTTTCCAGATGTGAACTAGGCTTTGCCCAGAAAAGTCCCAGACTGGACTTGGCAGCAGACAGGAGCACCCAAACCCAGAGTTCCAACGACAGTTCACAAAAAAACAGAAAAGGAAACCTTGGAGGGGTCACACTGTTGCTGTCTGGGGAGGCAGTGGAAGGCAACCTGTCCTGACAACCAGCGCTCCTCTGCAGCATGAAAACAGGAAGCAGGAACAGAAGCAGCACAGCGAGAGGTAATGAACAGCCAATGACAATCCTTCCAGCACAACAGACACTAAAGGCCTCTGGGCTTGTTTTAGGAGCCCTTTTATACTGAGCATCATGGGAAGGAATACTGTGATTGGTCCATGCTGCCTCGCATGTGTGTGTGTGTGAGAAGGGAGGGGTAGGGGGAAAGTTTTGGTTTTTTAAGATTTTATTTTACTTCTCATCGTCTTTCTCTGACTTGATAAGTAATAAATTAAATTAATTTCCCCAAGTCAAGTCTGTTATTCCTGTGACGGTATTTGCTGAGTGATCTCCCTATCCTTATCTCGACCCATGAACCTTTTGTTATATTTTCTCTCCCCTGTCCATCTAAGAAGGGGGGAGTGATAAAGTGGCTATGATGTGTACCTGGCCCCCAGCCAGGGTTAATCCATTACAGGTGCTGTTTAATAAAACTAAAATTCATTTGGTAATTTTCTTTTGCTTTCTGTGGCAGGAATTTTCCACTCAGTTTTGCTCTCTGGTTAAATAGTTGATGCATAAAATATACCTGTTACTTAGCATTTTACATGGTTGCTACCTGGCTACTGGCACGCTCTGATTATAATTTTTTTTCTCTCTTCATATTTTGTAGCTATTTGCTCCTCTCTCTTAGAGGCAGAGTACCAGGCTCCCACTACTATGAGTACCTTTGCTAGGTACTCGTGTTCAAGGGTAGTGAGAAGGAAAAAGAACTTGTATGTTCTCTAGAAAAAGACATAAGTATTTTTCATTGATTATACTGTAGTATGGAAAATTTACAGAGAGCTGAAGTGGAGAATCTTGTAAGTTTTTCATCTACTTTAGCTGGTAAGGCTGTACAATAGAAAGCGACTTGTAAATCAAAGCTGTTGTCAATTACTTGACATTCAATATTAGTGTGTTTGATGTGGGGTTACTTCAGATTGTCTTCAGTCCACTTTCATGGACTGAAAGACATTAGCGGTTGGAATTCATTGGGTGGACTTCTGGTGTGCATATTCAGATTAGTTTTACTTGAAACTTGAACCCAGTTGTGCCCTGAGACTGCTGCAAATTGAATTAAAGCATGATATATGGCGTTGGTTAGCTTCAAAAGTACTCTCCTGATCCAGACCTAAACCGTAATGTAGACATGGTCTCAGTCACTCCATAAAACTAAAGGAATTTCAAAGACTAGAGAGATCTCAAGATAATAGATTAATTAGACTATTAAATATTAAATATTGATAAAAATTAAGAAATTTCTCTTGTTGCGTGGACTACTGTTGAGGCATTTTGATTGTCGCTGTTAACAAATAATCTATGGACCAACATGGTAGATGGTCTTATAAAGAATTTGATGTAAAACATAATCTATTAATACTAAAAAATAGCTAGTTTAAAAAAGATAATGTATTCACTCATGACTTTTGTATCATACGTTAATACTTTCCATTTTCAATACAGCTTCTTAAAAGAATTTCAGAGAATCATAGAATCATAGAATGGCATAGGCTGGAAGGGACCTTAAGATCATCTCGTCCAACCTCCCTGTATTTCATCCATTGCTCTGATTTCAGAGGTGATTTTTTAAGTTCATTTTCTCTGAAAAATAATTACAGTCTTCTCTTATGTTCAGCATTAGATCTATAATGCTTAAGGGCTGGAAGCTTGGAATGAATGTGTTTTGCCTTAGAGCCTCAGTCATCAACCTTTAAAACCCGTTATGTCAATAATGAAGAATTTTTTTGTTCAGAACTCTTTTATACTTTTAAAATGAAGCTTGTTGTCTAATTACTTATAGAGTATACTTCTGGGTGATACAGTATTCACATTCTTATTTCTATGTGGTTGTTATTAGGGATTCACTTCTACAATACAGGTTTTTACTTTTTTTTTTACATAAAACACGCTTGCAGGTATTTGTTCATTAAGAGAGGAGAAAAAAGCTTTAGAAAGTCATAATCAATGTCTATATTTTTAATTTAAAAGATTAGTTCTTTTGGTAAATATCTGACACCTTAGTGTAATTTTATTTTTACTTTTATTTTTAGACCCCAGAAGGGAGAGTCACCATCCAGGAAGACCTGCACAGGCTGGAGGAGTGGGATAGCAGGAACCTTATGAAGTTCAGTGGGGACAAGTGTAAGGTCTTGCACCTGGGAATACACAACCCAAGAATGCAGCTCAGACTGGGATCCACCTGGTTAGAGAGCAGTCTTGTAGAGAGGTACCTGGGGATTTTGGTGGATGACAGGCTCAACACGAGTGAACAGTGCAGTGCAGCAGCAAAAAAAACGGGATGCTGGGCTGCATTAGCAAGGGCATCACCAGCAGAGATGAAGAAGTCATCATACCCCTCTACTCAGCGCTGGTCAGACACCTTGAATACTGTGTTCAGTTTTGGTCCCCACTATAGGAAAAAGATGTGAACAGGCTGGAAAAGGTCCAGAGAAAGGTCATGAGAGTGATCAGAGTACTAGAAGACCTGCCATATGAAGAAAGGTTGAGAGAACTCAGTTTGTTCAGCTTTGAGAAGGCTCAGGGGAGACTTTATTACCATGTACTAGTACATAAAGGATGGCTACTAAGAAGTTGGAGCCTCAATTTTTATGAGAAGTCAGATGGATAAGGGGCAATGGGTACAAGTTGCTCCTGGGAAAATTCAAATTGGACTCCAGAGGAAAATTTTTCACTCTGAGAGAAATTAGACATTGGAATAGTCTTCCAAGAGAAATAGTGGATTCCCCAACCTTAGACAGTTTTAAGGCTCAGCTTGACAAAGTGCTGGACCATCTCATTTAAACTGTATTTCCTTAACTTAAAGGGTTCAGCTAGATGATCATTGAGGTCCCTTCCAAACCAGTGATCTATGATTCTATGATTGCATTTATATAACATGGCATTGCATTGTTAGATGTGAATGCAACTGATTTTATTTTATTAGACATCTATAGAACTGTAGATAAAAAAAAATTAATGGTAACTTTTCCCAATATTTATGTTTATTTTATTACAGTTTAATTTTCTTTAAGTATGACAATTGGACAATTGGTCATATTTCCTGCAAAGATTTGAATATTCCATGTACAAGCACTGTCTTTTTTTCTCCCTGAAGACAGGTATGTATTAAGGGACCCAATGCAAGATAAAAATGAACCAGCAGCTTCTAGATCTCTGGAAGGTCTATACAAGAGGAAATTACATCCCAACCTTCAGAAATTCTCCCCAGCTGTGCATTTTTGAGTTTTCTCGAAGAGGGATCCTGGAAAAGCGTTTCTTATGATGTTGTGCTCCTTCAAGTAACAATCAAGAAGTTATTGCATTATTTTCTGGCTAAGCCTGAGATTCATCATCTTCTTAAAACTTGAATAAAGACTTTGCATACATGTATATGTATGTATATGTATGCATGCATGTATGTATATATGTATAGCTTTCCTTGTTTCATATATTAAATGGATTCATACGATAGAGTTAAAACCAGGTTGACATTTTTTCAGCTCAAAAAAGAAAGTGCAATTTATAGCAAGAGTGAGTCTGCTTGTATAGGTGTCTTCAATTCATATATCTCAATACCAAAAACCAGACTCTGCATCTCCCTTTAGCGATGAAGCACCTGTAAACCTAATGAAAGTAAATAGTAACTTCAATGTATAATTCAGAGCGTGAAGGTATCAAGCAGTGAGTGGTGTACAACATGAAAAGGATGTGTCTGAAGCTTCTGTGTCTGGATCTCAGATGTTTATGCTTTCCAAGTATTTCCCGTTTTGGATCTACACAAAAGATATGTGTCATGCATACATATTTCTAACTGATTGCATTTTGCTGATTTTAAAACTAATAGCAGAGGTGAGAGTAGTGTGATAAACAATTTATGAAATAGTGTAATAGACAAGGAAATGAGATACTTTTTGTGTGTCTTTAGACCTGTACCTCCAAAGCTCAAAGCACCTAGATCACCCCAATACAGTGAGAGGAAGGGGCACCCACTTTTTCCCCCTTCTTTTTCTCTTGATAGTTTCATTTTCCTTTTGAAGCTACATAGCTATAGGCAAAATTCATGGCACTAGAAAGGAAGCAATTAGAATCTGTAAGCTGGTAACTACAGTACTGAGCTTGGAAATGAGGGTGGCTTTGGTTTTATCAAACATGAAAACTCCTAATTTAGATAGAAGGGTAAACATAGCAGATCTTGCTTATTATTCTATTCTTGTCATTCCCAGGGCTGGCTGCCTTCTTACTTATATCTACTTTCCTCAGCCCTTTCATAATTTTCGTCCTTATGACATTCTAAGCAGTGAAGTAAATAGTGCACATCAATAACACATAGCAGACATTAATAACATCATGGTTGCACAAAACAAGACAATTCTGGCATTTCCTAGGAAATACAAATACAAAAACAATGATAATTTTAAAAGTATAAAACTTAAATTCATAAGAATAGTATTTGTAATGATGGATGAAAACTAATGCCACATCCTTTCTGTACTGAAAAGTACTTTATTTTTCTATAGATTTTTTGATTCCTTGTGCTAAAAGTAGGCAACTTTGTATAGAAAACAAAATAACATAAAGCTTAGGAACAGTAACCTTTCAGAGAACAGTTGTAATGATCGTATTTTGGGCCTGAAACACTGAGGAGAACTTTATGAAGTTAGTCATTTTTGACAATTTTCCTAGGAAATCTTGTGAATTCTTTTATGTGCTTCAAGGTAAAACAATAAAATCGGCACAAATTTATGCATATATACCTTCTTCAGATATGTAAGCAAGTCAGCTTTTCTTATGCTAGTGGAGAAAGGAAATCAGCCATCTTTCAGTCTGTCTTTGTTCTTTTCATATGCTGGAAAGCCATAAGTGTAGACAATGATAATTATACTTCTAAATACTAAGTGGTTAAGCAACAGAACAGCTACCTGACTTCTCAGATACCCATCAACATCCATATAAAGGCAAACTTTGGTTTCAGAAAACTCCTAAAAATTTTATTTTTATCATACAAAAAACCCTATATGAAATTATTATAATGAAATTGTTTCCTCTAAAGTAGTGTTGTGACTTTTTTTTTTTTTCAGGAACTGGATAAATGCACTATGGATATTTAATCTTCAAAGAATGGAGGAACTTGTTCAGGAAGTGAAAAATCTGAATAAGATATAAAGTTTTCATGATAAGTTATAGAAGTGAAGATTTTGATGAAGCTTTTCAATGAAAAATGTTACACTACAGAAACCGAAATACTTTACCATACCATTTATTTTTGAGTAAAGACAATACGAAAATAGCCTGATAACAATAGCGGTCACACGGAAATGTGGTATAATGAGTTAAGGTGCTTATGCTGGGTCAAGATGGGAAGTAACTTCAACTAAAATTTCCCAAATAGGCCATCTATTGGTTAGTTTAGATTATTTCTTTTTCTCATATTTGGGAGAGACAGTGTTAGGTTTCATTTCGAATGTACTTCAAATAAATCTCTTGTGGTTTCCAGATTTTACAATACAGAAATATTTTTTTCTGAGTATCCCTACAACTACTGTACACTGTTATTTGTGTCAGTAATTTTGCCTGATAGTTGGATGATTTGCATTAATAGGCAATAAGTGTTGAATGAGAATTATGTAATCAGCTTGCCAGAACTTGTTCCACAATGCTGACATGCCTGTAAGAAGTGGTGGTTCATTTTATGGTACAAATGGAAGATGAAGCTTTGTTAGGAACAGTTAAAAAGTCAAAATACAAAATCTAGCAAAAGAGCTGTTTTTGCTAAACAGTTTAAAAAAGTCAATGGCAGTTTGAATGTGCTCAAATGTCATTTAATAATGGTTCAGATGAATGCCCCTTAGTTCACCAAAGAAAAAGAATTTAGTTTCTCATAAAAGAGCATTAGATTTTAAAAGATTTTTTTAATAATAACTTATATTACAGTAATTTAACCCCCTGAAATTTCCATACCATTCATCCTAGTAACAGGTTATGGATGACTAGCCAAGAGAAGCCCTCAGAAAGGAACTATTTTTACATAAAGGTCTAACACAAAAAATAAAATTCATGGAATCCATATAAGAAAGGTATATTGCAATTACGCACAGAAATTCAGGCATCTCCAAACTTGTCAGTTTCCATGGCAGCAAACAATTTGTATATTACTTGATATTTTAAGCACTGGATTTTCTTTTTTGTTATTTTGAAGTATTCAGAGACAATTTGAATCTATTATATTTTTGAAGAATGAACTCTGATCCATCTTCCTTTGTTATATTATAAGATCTTTAAAAGGTTTTTAATCATTTAATCTTTCTTTTCTGATTTTGGGCCCTGCATTTTATTATTTTTATTATTATGAGGAAATGGCATTAACACATTCACAGCCTGCAAACTCTGCATTGCTATATTCCTAGTAAATGATCCTAGTATTGCTCATAGATGATGATAAACAAATAGTCCAGTTTCATGGGTAAAGCTAGTGTGTTCAGAGAGAAAAATAAGAATATATAGTAAGCAATATTTTGCCGTTTCCAGTCAAGAATGATAAATCATGTAATCACAGAGGATGACATGCTTTCTTCCCCCCTAAAAAAGCTTTCATCAAAATAAAACTTGCAGGTGGCATAGTCTTGAAACATTACTGGGAGATTCCACGAGAATCACGTGGATTTATTAGATATATTCTGATCTCACTCTGAGATCCTGTATTTTTGTAAAACAGTTCTTAAACGTTATGCTGTAGGATTTTATATTACGCAGTGTATTGTCTTATGAATTGCACCTATAGTTGTACTTTTTATTCCTGAACTCCAGCAACCAATACTATTATTCACCATTAGTGACAGATGTGAGACCATTTCTAAAATGTCATTAATTTTCATCTGCAAAGAAGATAGAACAGCTTTTCTTCTCTGGGATGAACTGATTAGGAAATGCTTTGAATGAAAAGAATATTTAGAAGCTGTCTTATTCACATGGAGAATTTTTGTGATGTATATTGTCTGTTACAATAATCTTTAATATGGAGATTCACTGCATACAGGTTGAAAATAAACAAAAATATAAAAAACCCTAAAAAATTATATATATTGAATAGATTTATTTTTTAATACAGAAATATTCTTCCTATTTATTTTTTTGTCTTCATTGCTCTAGTCTATTAAAAAAATAATCTGAGTGGAATCAAAAGATACATAAGAGTAGTAGCAACAATATTGATATTGTTATGTTTCTAATAAATGAGCAGAACAAAACAAACAGATGTGTAGTAGTTCTCTGTTATATTTTCATAGTTTGGTTCTTTCCAAGAGATAAAAAAAACAAAAGAAAAGAAATACAGATTATATACAACAACAGAAAAACAATGGGAAAGAAATAATCAGAAGAAGGGAAAAAAAAGGAGCTATGCTAAAGATTTTTGGGACTTTAGCAGAGGATAATTTCATATGAGGAAAAATAATTATTAAAAAATCAGAAGCACTTTTTTAAGGACAAAATATTCTTGTTTAAAACATGTCACTACAGCTTGGAATTTTGGATATTTCATGTTTGAAAGCTATGTTTAAAAGGGAAAAAAAATAAAATCCAGCAAAATATTTAACAGACACCATATCCTGATTCACTCAATTACTCAGTTAAATTAGTCAATTACTCAATTACTCACTCAATTAAATTCAGTAGAGATATAGAATCAAATTTATAATAATTTTTGAAAATAAACCAAACAAACCAAAGTTAGGCACCTTATTTCTGTTGCTTGGCTTTTGATTGATTTTTAGTTGAAAATTAAATCTTCCTGTATAAGAAAAGTTATAAATCTTAAATGTTAGCTTTTTCTAGGAAAAAGATATTTCACATAATTAATCTTGTCATATTTTTTTGTTGTGCTCTACTTTGATGGTCTCATAATATGGCATCTTTGGTGAAACTATTTTCTTTGGCAGGCAAGAAGCACTGCTCTTGGGGTCATCTTTGAAATGTATATATTCTGTAATACTGTATTCACTGCATGTATTTTCTTTTTTTTTAGTCACAGAAACTCTTCAATTTATGAAAGTACCTGTCTAATAAATGCAGAGTTGCGAAAACGTCTAATACTTAAATCCTACTCAATTCAGCTCAGTTACGTGCATCAATATTCAAGACAGGGCTAGTTTTGCAGAATTGTTGCTTTAAGTCAGACAATGATCTAGTTGTAGTGGACTGCCCTGACTTACACGGGCATAATATTAGACAGCGTTAAAATTCCTTGAGTGTTCACACTGGAAAATTTTAGTGAAAATAATAAGTATGTTTTATGATCTAATTTATGAAGATAATAGATTTTTTCAGTTTCCTTTATGTTTCACCAGACTGGAAAATGCTCTGGATTTCTTAGAAGAAATCTAGATACTCTCCATTTTTTACACAATGCTACCAGTATCCATAGCATGTTATATGCTCTTGTCCTCAGATAGAACAGGTGTAATTGTGTCCCATAGGGAATTTTCTTTTTCTCTCTGAAATTTTATGATCGCAAAGGATTTTACTATGCTGAAGGCTCACTGAGGCTTAGGATTCATGAAGTTTATCTCTAGAAAATTTTGGTATTGTCATATTTTCAACATATAGTGGAAGTAAGGTTGTGTCACAGAGGATCTGACATTAAATTTCATTGTTCTCACAACAGTTTAGAAATTCAGCAGCTTTTGACAATGGCATTGAATTAGATAATTAATTTCAAGATCACAATAAACCTTTAGGTTCCCTATTTAATTAACACATTTTAGAGACTCATTACTTCCATTAAGTAGAAAAAATCATCTACAATGCAGGAGCCTCAAGGATGAGCTATAAAGTAAAGGTTACAAGGTAAATCTCTGTATGAATATTTTACAATTTAGCCGATGACTACTCCCTTTCATTATCTCTGCAACAAAGCAAAGTTCACTAGCAGACCAAAGACACTTGGGTATCTTAAGACAGAATTCTGGAAATTGAATGCCTCTGCCAATTTTGTAGAAGCTACCAGATGATTTTTTAGCCTGTATAACAAATCATTATCAAACACAGAAATTTGAACTGATGACAAATCAAGAGATTGGGACATGATCTGCATAGGGTTTTACAAATTATAAGTAAAAGAAACATGAAGGATCTGAAGAATTATGTCCTAAAGTTTCTGACACATATGCCATTGCTGTCTTTTCAAGAGTATGATAAGAAACAGAATTATCAACATTCTGCACGTAAGTCAAACTGAGGTTTATATTAGGCACCGATGAAAAATCTGCATCCAGTTTTCAATTTCTCTGATGTTTGGAATTTTGGATCCATGGTACAATTAATATTCCACTGGTCATCAGAACCTAGCTATTAGAGTTGTATGAAGCTCGTGCTTTCTTTCAGAATTGGTTGCAATAGTTGTGTTTACTTTCCAGTGCTGACAGCATAACAGTATGTAAATTCTCTAATTTTTCATTGAGATAATAGTTACAGCTTGATCCTGCAATGATTGTCCCAACAAAAATGCAGATTTTTGTCTCATGAAAGGTAGAAGGAATAGAATTCTTAGTAGAATTGAATGCAAATGTAAGAAGTCCCTTCTGAAGATAATAAGGCTCACCTAAGTCAGGATAATGCAGATGATTTTTTTGCCCCCTAGTTATGCAGGTAGCTAATGGAAAACTGGGATCTCTTAAGTCTCTTTTGAATTTGGACACCTAATACAGAAGGGTTAGGGTTATTTTAAGAAGAAGAAAAGGGGATGGAAGCATTAACAATTACTTTAATCTTTTTGAATTTACTGGCTAAGTCCCAAAATGCAGACTATAAATCTGCTGAAGTCTGAAGGACTTTTGGAACCATGTTTTGCCATGACTGATCTAATTACTGGCAATTAGAACAAAAAAAAAAATCTATTTTCTTCCTGTGAGTAGTGGCAACATCTCTTTTCTCACGCATTCAAACAAGAGCAGAGAAGGAAGAAGCAGTAATAAGCCATTATAAATATTCTTAATAATAATCTTATATGTGATGATGTAACATTAAAAGGAAAGATCTCCTGAGTCAGAGCAAAATTTCACTGTAAGTGAGTACAACTTCTCCGGTGGAGAAGAGCATTTGAAACGTATTGAAGCAATTCAGAGATTTTACTTCTCCATGTGCAAGTTTAATTATAATTTTAAACAACTACTTCTATAGTGGTGTAAGTTTTGATGTACATGAGAGTTTATGCATAGTTGCAGACCTTGGTCACTTTTTGTTCCCATTTTAGGAATAAAAAATCGATCTCTTGGTCAAAATTCATTAATAAGTCAAAATGTTATACATTATTTCTTATTGGACTGTTTCGAGATGGCAGATTCATAAAGATGGAAGTTCCAGTTCAGCAGCTCTATGACGTGGCAATATAGAGAAAAGCATTCAGTTTCATCTTTTTTTCTTATGTCCATCAAAGAGACGTGGTCCACCTATAGGAATATGAATGAATATGAAGCTGATCAAGATGTATGTGCTATCTGAACATTCATTTCTAGTCCTTTTTTGGGATGTGTTCTTCAGGATAAACATAGTGCAGTGGCCATCCTGTGGGCCATACTTTTAAAGATGTGAGAGAAAGCAAGTGCATGGAAGAGCTGAGGATGCTTTTGATGGAAAGATTGTGCCATGAACTCCTGACCCATGGATTGCTAGGCACAGGTGTACTCAGTATAAAAACCCTACAAAACTGGCAAAGATAACTTTCCTATATCTTCATAGATTCATCCTATGTATAGTCTGTCAACACAGTTTTTTTAACGTTGGCAAAATTTGCCGATTTAATAAATGTTTTTTGCCAAAGAAGAATTGCTAGAACATTCATATGAAGTAAAGTTTATGATGCTCAGAGTATGCTTTAAGCAAATTCATTTAAAAATTAAGTAGTATTCTTCAATTCTATAGTATTATATTTTTATTTTTTAATCAGGTTTCTGGTTCTTTAAAAGGTCTGCTACTTGTTGATAAACTAACATCTTGTCATACTTTTCAAGTAGTGTATTTATAGAAATTTTACTACAGGCAGGAATCTTTTGAAAGTATCTAGGCGATGTACTAAGTTTCACAAGAAGTAATATGCTTTATAGGTTCTAACAGCAAACCAGAAAAAAGATTGACTCTATTCCCCATGACTTTTCTCTCAGGATGTTGAAGCCCATAAAGCCTACCTCCAAACTCATAAAGATCAGGAAGAAGAACTGCACACAGGATTAAGGCCAAGCCTTCTGTATCAGACTCAAGCCTTCATCTGAAATGCTCCCTACAAGAAATGTCATTTTAGTAAGTTGTAGTTGTGCTAAGTAGGTGAGATGGGTACAGCAGCACTACATGCTGAGTGCCTGACTGTCCTTGAGACCAGCATGAAAGAATTCTTAGCTGGTTTTGCACACATTACTGGCTGAAAATCATGCATCTATGAGTTGAGGATGATCTGGTACATTATTTTGAGGATGCCAGTGAACACTCTAACCATGGTAATTAGATAGGTGGTCAAGTCTCTCATTTTAAACATAATCAGACCTGAAAATTAAAATAAAAGATCACGTTCACTCTTGTCCCAGCAGATTAGAGCTAACACTCTCTAATAAATTTCACCTTTAAGTACAACTGAAACTACACGACTTAAGATAGGAAGCTTGAGGGGAAAAGATAATATCAGATCAATGAGAGCCTTTTTCATTAATAGCTACAACTCTTCATCCAATCTAAGCAAAAATCACTTTTATTATATAAAGACTACACTGGCATATACACAGCTGCAGGTTTATGCTATTTTAGTTCAGATTTTTTTTTTTACATGCCAAAAAATATTAGATATTTCTTCAACATCAGTTACAGTTGATATAAGGGAGTTCATTGAAAAGCACACTGAAAGAATTTCCATTAAAAGTCTACTGATTGTTGTGTTATCAGTTCACATTCTCCTTCAGAACAAATTAAAGAGGCCAGTCATCAAGCTGGGAGCCTTTCTAGTTTAATTACTTAGAAAATGAAATGATGAACATCCGTCTGAACAGAGGTAGTTTGGTGTTTTGTAAAACTGATGGTGGCTTTAAGGATGTCTTCTGCAGCTACCCTGGAAAACTGACAGTTACATTTACAAAGGGGACATACTTTTTCTCAAATGAGGGAGAGTTACCATAATTTTCTGATTTTTTTCCTAGTCTTACTATTCCCAGAGGCATAACTCTGATACCAACATTTACAAAGAATACTGAAACCTGGCCTGGCTGAAAAGGTCCTAATTATCTGTATGCTCAATTTTGCTGAAATAGTAGATTGCCTATTTATTATTCTTTTAATCACTGTGATATTGTGACTTTCACTGTTTCACTAGTTTATTTTGCCTTTTGAAAGCATAAGCATTCTGCTTCATGAGATATCTTCAGCTTGCAACTTCCATTGGGGAAGTATAAGCATAATCATAATATTAATGTCTAACATAATGAAAATAAACTTATACTATATATTAGCTTTTACTGTGAAAGTCTGGAAGTTGTGAAATTTACCATTGGAGGAAAAGAGACTCTTTGCATGTATCAGATATAAATATGATATTAATCCTGCCACTAAAGTACATTAAACCTGATTTTTCCTATATTTATTTTTCCTAAAAATACCACTAGCCCTAGGATCTATAGACAGTATCTTTATAGGCTGTCAATTGCATTAGTATCCAAGCTCTTATTAAAATGAGTTTATGCATATATTTTATATTAGTACATTATAATTTTTTACATTTCATGGAGATCATAGATGGAAAAAACCATCAAGATCATGAAATCCATCTGTTAAGCCAACACTACCAAGTCCAGCGCTTAGTCATGTCCTTAAGTGACACATCTACACAACTTTTAAATACCTCCAGGTACAGTGACTCCACCACTTCCCTTGGCAGCCTATGCCAATGCTTAACAACCCTTTCAGTGACAAAATTTTTCTTAATATCCAATCTAAATGCCCCCTGGCATAACTTGAAGCCATTTCCTCTTGTTGTATTTCTTGTTACTTCGGAGACTGACCCTCATCAACCTCCAAACATCTTATACTGCAGCAACCAAAACTGATCACAGTATTGGAAGGGTGGCCTCACCAGTGCTGGGTAGAGAAGGACAGTAATTTCCAAGACGCTGTTGGCCTTCTTGGACACCTAGTCACATTGCTGGCTCATATTCAGCCTGCTGTTGACCAACACCCCCAGATCCTTTTCCACTGGGGAGATTTCCAGTCACTTTTTCCCAAGTCTGTAGCATTTCCTGGGGTTGTTGTGAATTAACTGAAGGACTCAGCATTTTGTCTTGTTGAATCTCATACAATCGGCCTTGACCCAACAATCTGGCCTGTCCAGATCCTTCTGTAGAGCCTTCCCTCTCAAATACATCCCCACTCAGTTTGGTGCATCTGCAAAATTACTGAGGATGCACTTGATCCCCTCATCAAGATCATTGATAAGTGTATTAGCCACAATACAACAGCCCTGGCGAACATCACTTGTGACTGGCTTCCAACTAAATTTAACTCCATTCATCAGCACTCTTTGGACCCAGCCTTGCATCCAGTTTTTCACCCTGCTGTGTAAACACTCTGTAAAAAGAATAAAATATGTATTTTTAGGGGTCTTTGTGTTGATAGCCACCAAGATTCCGGACATATAACTTCCAGGTTAAATGTGAAAGTATTTAGACTTCCTAACAATTTGTCCTAAGATGATCTGGGGCTTGTACATTTGTGTACAATTGTACATTTCCACCAGCATATCTACCACTGGTAATGTCATGTATATTGAAACATACTTTGCACTGAATTCTCAAGCTAGACACTCATCTACAATTGTCAGTTTCAGATCATAATAAAACTGGAATAAAGAAGAGATGAAGCCAAACTATTGAGATTATATTTACTCATTAGTAGCCGTATATTTAGATTACTGATGTAGGCAATACTTTGATTTCATTTCTGGCTTTTGACTTCACAGTGAGTCTACCTGACTCTCTCTATATACAAATGCATTCCTATACTTAGAAGAACTTCAGTCCTACACCTACCCAATTCTGGTATTTTCTTCCTAATTCTAGTTGTTTCCAAACTTGAAGATTGCTCTACTGGCACTTCAGACCTCTCATTCCTCTTTCTTTTTTTTTTTTTTTTTGAGTAGGAATATGGGCATACTTACATGAAGAAAGATCTACCACCTAACAAAAGTGCCTATTTCATTCTGTCTTCTTTTACAACTCCAAGCTACAGATTACAGATATCTTTTATCTCTTGACAAAGATAGTTCATTCCATAAGTAATTTTAATTCATTAACTTTGTTGCTGCATTGAATAATTAAGACGGATTTCACTGAATAGGTGTTTCAAATGTTAGATATTGCAACACTGAATCTACAGCTGTTTTCACTACTGAAGTCACTATATTTTTCCAGTAATCAATCAAGACAATGCCTAAATGAAATGAAGATAAGACACTACAATTTTTTGTTTTGGTTTACATATCCTTATTTATAATCATGACATTTTGTCATCTGTTTAACTCTTACCCTTCATTTTCCCTTTCCTTTAAAAAAAAAGAAAGATATTGGAAGATTTTTTAAAAAAGATTTTGTTTGCAATCTATATAAATTCTTTTCCCCCTAGCACTGTATTGCCTGCAAAATTTTTATTATATAAAGTATTTGGGTGGAGGATTTGTTACTAGTAGAGTGCATTATGGTTTTTGTAATATCCTGTACTGCTTTCATCACTTTGGTATCGTAAATAGTTTCTTCAGTTTATTAAATAATATTACTAATATCTTCCATATGTATTTTGTTTTCTCTCTCATGTTCTTAGGGACACTGTACTGTATCAGGATTATTTTTAAAATGTGAAGAACACATTAAATCCCAATATATTTTTCAGAAGAAAGCTGTGGAGGGACCGTTTATTACGGCATGTAGCAATAGGACAAGGGCCAATGGTTTTAAACTGGAGCAGGGAAGATTCAGATTAGACATCAGGAATAAGTTCTTCAGTATGAGGATAGTGAGACACTGGAACAGGTTGCCCAGGAAAGTTGTGGCTGCCTAATCCGTAAAAGTGGTCAAGCTGGACAGGGCTTTCAGAAACATGGTCTAGGGGGAAGTGTCCCTGCCCATGGCAGAGATGGTTGAACTAGGTGATCTTTAAGGTCCCTTCCAACTCAAACCATTCTATGATCCTGTGATTACTTGCCTGCAGAATGGTAGGGCAACAGACAAGTAGGTTCTTTAGTTCCTCATGGAGCCGCTCCACATTCTACAGGTAATCACAATAAAGTCTATCACTAGTTTTGTTTTGTATTGTTTGTTTGTTTATAGTATGGCTTTGTTGGTTTTTTTTTTCAGAGGAGGAATAATAGCTAAAGTTTCTTTATATCACATCAATGAACTCAACAGTTATGGTCGGAAGTCAAAACTTCAGAACATCTGTAGATTCCTCTTTAAATGCCTTGAAGCTACTAAGTCAACATAAGCATCAAAGCTTGAATATGGTTGCCTCATCATTTCTCTACCCAGAATTCATGAGTAGACTACACTCTGTAATTCATTAAGATATCCTGGGATACATTAAATGACTCTAACAGGAACATCATTTAACTCTTGCTAGCTAAGGATACAGTAAAAGCTACTTCAGAAATTTAAAACAAAAAAAAAGTGGATTTTGGTTAAAAAGTGTGTGTGTGGGGGTGGTCTGAAAGAAACAACCCACAAAATAATAACCCAACACCTTTAAAATAAACAAATTTTTTAAAAAAATCCCACCCAAAATGCCAACATATTTTGAAATATTAAGATCCAAATGGGAATTCTAGAATTCTGCTTCATCTTGAAATCTTAAAAATTATATTAAATAAAGTAACTAATTTCAAATATAATCCTGGGCATAGTCATTATGAGAAGAAAAGTATGACAAGACTCTGTAGGTTTGCTGATTGGTTAAATTATGTTCACTGGCACACTGAATGTGATAATGAATTTTATCTGTAAAACATATAGCTAAATTAAAGTAGGTGATTTTTTTCAAGTTTCACCTAGTCAGTCTGAAATCTTGAAATTCATCCTCACTGGTTTGAGGAGGAAGGTATTGTTTGTTCTCTTAATGCTGAAGTGGTATTTTCCTGTTGTGACCCAAACTCAAGGAAAGAGAAGAATCTTTCTGGATGTAAGCACATACTTTTTCTTCCAAAGCTTTATATCATGCCATTCTGGTCTTTGATGTTGTATGTTATGTTATAAATAAGACAGAGGACAAATTGACTAACAGAGTAACAGCTTGTCCCTGGGGAATGAGATATTCCATGACACAACTTTGGTCAGTTGGGGTCAGCTGATCTGGCTGTGTCCACTCACAACTTCTTGTGCATCCCCAGCCTACATGCATTGGTAGCAGTGTGAGAAACAGAAGAGCCTCTGACAGTGTGTAAATAATGTTCAGCAGCAACTGGAACACCGGTGCGTTATCAAGACTGTTTTGGTCACAGGACACCTCTCCTCCTTAGCACCAATGTTGGCTGCTATGAGGAAAATTGACTCCAACCCAGCCAGACGCAATACGATGTTATATTAAATAACACAGTTTTCACATCATTAATTTGCTGGTAATTCACACTGGCACGTATTTGTTATTTGAATTGGGATAATAAATTTCCAGCCAGATTTTGAGAGTAGTTCTTTATGAACATCTAAACAGAAGCTGACCTCCCATTTATCAACTAATATGGCCCTAAGTGTTAAAGTTGATTAACAAATATTCATTTCTTCCATTACCTATTTTTCCCCACAGTGTCTATGAAAATGAACGGGGAACAAGCTATGATATTTGTAAGTTATATTTAGAAAAAAATAAGCACATTGTAAAAATATAACTTAATTTTATTCATTATTTTTTAAAAAATTCTCCTAGTTGCAAATGTAACATTTCAACGCAAAGTTTGTTTTTTTGCAGAATCAGAGGAACAGTTTTATTACAGAACAACTTGATTTTTAAACTAATTCTATTCTTCTTCATTATCTTGATTACACTGTCTTATACAATGATCCAAGAAATCGGATTCTTTTTTCTGTGTTCACTGAACACAGAAAACTTCAGGAAACATCTGCTATGTCTAATAATCCCAGTTAAAGAAGAAATTGGTTCTAAATCAATTACTTTCTCATGTAAAAAGTTGGAGCTTGCTTCTCAAACTTATAAGAATTCATATTGTAGCCTATGAATTTTACATCTTAATTAGTGAATTTTCAATTAAATTCTTTTCTGATTATGACATGGTGCTTTAGAAAGAAAAGTGTTGTCTTACTGTTTCCATATATTATCTTCTCCCTTATTTAAAAAAACCCCACACAATTACGTGGATAAAATGAAAAACCTGTTTCATGTTGTATTTCTGTCATATACTGATCTATTCTCACTTCCATGTTGAGATTTTTTTTTCTGAATTTTTTGCATTTTCTTCACCAAGTTCTCACTGCTTTTCTCCTTGTTGTAACTTGCCAATGCTTTTGTAAAACTGTTTAGATTTTCTTTGTGATACCTATGTGACTGGGAAGGAATACTGCTTTCAGCACAGCCCGTGGAACAGAAGATGAAGTTGATATAGCAGGAGTAGCAAAAGCATTTATGCAAAATGAAATTAACAGACTCCTCTTAGCACTCGTAGCACTTTTTTCTATAATTACTGATAGGAGATCATCTCTGAGGCTCAGGATCATTTCATGGCTCCCAGGCAGGTTGAATCTGCAGCAGCTGCAAAAGCAGCATTTTTAGCTTTTGGAGAGAGAAAGAAAGTATCTTGTTTTCAAGTCTTTTTGTAGTTTCCATTTTTTGTAGTTTTTTTTCTTCCCAGTCAAAACTCTTGATTAACAAGCTCTGGAGGAACAAATCTTGTACTCCTATCTGGGGTCATAGATTCAGAAAGAACGAACAATGTGGAACTGCCTGACTCTGTGGACTGAGACTTCCTGATTTGGTTGTCACTGACCACCGTCTTCACCATCAAAATGGCCTATGGACCTTCTAAAGCAGTATAATCTCTAACCTTTTGACTATCCTGAAGAAATACTGAAAACATTTCTAATGTTCATACAATGCTACATTAATTGCTGTCATTCACTGCACACTGAAGTCAAGGAATGAAGACAGAGTCGCACCTGAAAATATGTGTGTACATGTGTGCTTAGGAAACAGAGGCTGCTCCATATCTAAGAGAGTCAGAAGTCAAGCCAGCTTCAAACTTTAAAACAAAACTTTGCTCAATTCATTCACTACTGTGCTAATGGCTGGTTCTTATACATTGCTGATCTCTACCACTACATCCAAAAATCAGACAGTTTTCAAGTCATCTCCTAAACAATCATCCTAGCTTTGAGTATACAATACCAGGAGCTGATACTGTACAATTAGTGCTCATGACTGTGATCCTTGATGACCTCAGTCTTGGAGGTCAAGGTGATGAGCTCATGATCTCTTTGGCAAAGGAGATACTTTTGTGCTTATGGGCCCCTCTCATCACCAGAGATTCTATCTTTCTGGATATCCTCCAATTCACTTTACATTAATTAGAAATAATTAATTCCTGGCAACTGATGCTAGTTTTGACAGCAAAATTCTTCCCTGAATTTCATCTAAGAGTTCCATTCAGACTCTTACCCCAACTTTTTGATGAAGTTATGAGGTCATGAAAGGTAAAGTTAACCTCACAGGCTGACACTGCTGAGCGAATGAGGAATCACTCCCACTGTGCCAGCCTTCCCAGTCATTCACTCTCATTCCCATTCATCTGATATCAGTTCAATTTTTGCCCTGACTTCAGTGTTGTTGGGGACTATGAAGGAAACTGGTTTTATTCCCTGATTTCTGTAGAACTGTGGGAAACATGTATTTGTAAATTTCATATAATACTTTTTTTTTTTATGAGCCACTCACTTTAGTTTTGTATTTTATTAGAAACGCAGGGTTAATTTCTTTCCAGTTCACTGCTTTCTTACATTGATAACGTAGACGAGCTGATAGGAATGCATGATCAGAAGCTGCTAGTGTATGGGCAGAGCTAACTAAGCTGATGAGAATGTAGAGGGCCAGAGACTAGCTCCTAAATTCTATTGATTACCAACCAGAGGAAAGAGGATATATAAATGATACAACCACAGCTCAAAGCAAAAAGATGAATTGTTATGGCCGCGACTAAATAGATGGGTGCCCTAATTGGGAGGAAATGCTGCAAACGTACATATGCATGTGAAAGTAACTTTTCTGTTACAAAGATCCTACATACTAGATGCCAGCTGATATCGGTTATTTCTGTAAGTTTTGAAAAGGCATCTACTACATTGCTGCAGAACTTCTTTCTGTTGCAAGATGAAGACTAAAATCATACAGGACTATATTCACAGGAGGACAGACAGTAGACTTTGAAAAGCGATTATTCTCCTTTAGTTGTTCCTCATTAGATTGCATCTGAAATACAACATCCAGTTTTTTGGCTTGCAGTACAAGGAAAATGTTGACAGACTGCAGTAACTTCAGCAAAGGAGAACCAGAATGGTCAGAGGTTGAAACACTTGCCCTGTGAGGAGATGCTGAGGAAATTCGGCTTGTTCAGCTCAAAGAAGAGACAGTTTCAGAGGGCTGAACAGCAGCCCCTCAGTGCCTGAGTGAAAGATGGAGAAGGAAGACAGGTTCTTTCTCGATGTTGTAGGTGTGTGCTCCTTCCACTGCTTTTCTACTTAAAGCAATATCCACCAGCAATGGTTGCAAAGGTTGAATCTGGCTTAAATTGGACTCTAGGGAGACAGATCACAATAAGAGCTATAAATCTTGCTCAGCAGCTGAGGTCTAGCTGAGCATATGCTAAACGATATATTGCTGGTATGCAGATATGACTATAAGTCAATCATTTTACTCTCTGTAAATAGCAGGCAGCCCCAGGGTCCATTGAGCTCTCCTGCAAGGCAGTGGGCTGCATGCCAGGATCTCCCCTTGAGTAGAGGTGCCTCACAGTGTTACTCCTCGAGGTTAAGAGAATCCTTATTGCATCAGATACTCAGTAAGTGAATTGAGAATAAACATGCTGAAACTTTGAAATCTTAAAAAAGCGATAGAAAGGATTAATTATGCGTGCATAATCGTTAAAACTTAAACTGTTGACCAAGTCTGCGACTAGAATTGGGTCCAGTCACAGCTAGACTCCTCTCTGAGAGGGAGTTTAGGATGCAAGGGAGTCCTTTCTGAATCTCATGACTCAATGGAAGGGTCTCCCTGATAGTTTGATCTGACCCTGTCCTCCATGAAGTAAATAAACAAGTGTACCTTGACATCAAACCTCGTTAAATCACTGTCACATTTATTATCAATCTTTGTTAAATTACTGTTTTATATCAATAAATATATTGCTACTTCTTTCTTTTGAGTGAAGTGCGTCACTCCATCTGTGACAGATGTGCACAGCAGGGAGAAGAGACACCGGTTACAAATTGACGTTATTGATAAATAAGGTACGAAAAGAAAATTCTTCACTCAGGTATAATTATGCATCTAGATAGACTTCATTGTCTTGATGTTTGAAGGTTTTCAAAACCTGGTTGGACTAATCCCATCATTTCAGCATTGATTTTGTTTTGAACAGGATGCTGGGCTAGATCACCCAGTGAATGATTTTATGTTCTGTGAGTGTTTTTAATGTTCTCTTATATATCTTTGAAAAACTGTATTTGATTGTTTTCAGAAAGCAAGCCAGCGCATGTCCAAGAATTTTTTGGATGAGAAATTTTTCTAGATATAACTGTTAAAGACATCTACTTTCCTTAAAAATTTCCATGGGCTTTTTAATGAGCATTATATCAAGACTTTGGAACACACCATTTCCAGCTGTAGAATGACCCCTTGAACCATGATGGGATTCAATTCACAGCTTGCATGAACAAAAAAAATCAACTGCTGAAGTACCGGTATAAATACCTGAAGCCATTTGACTCTTCATCTTCTGCTTTCCCACACAGATTGAGATTTGGCCTGACACGCTACTTAGCTTGTGAGATCTGAAGTCACCACAGCAGAAGGCCACATGAATATTATTCATATGTTTCTTGCTGGATATGCAGTTCCCATTAGCAGAACACCAGTTCTTGTGCACTTAGCAAGTGAAAAATAGACACTTTTTACTTCATGTTCAATCAATAATATTATGGATTGACTTCTCTGTTGAAATATTTATGGAGAAAATCCAGCTGCCTACCTATTAATGAGAACTATTTTCATTATTTTTATTTGCAGCTTCTGATTAATGTCAGACAATTTGAATTACGGTGTGAAAATGTTTTTTATTAAAGCAAAATTAGAAATCTAAACAGTTTACAACACTGGATTTCTATTTCCAAATGTGAATCTTACCTAAGTACTATAGCAAACTACTCATCTGATAAGATTTTTCTTTCATCTCTGTGATTATTAATTATGCTGTTTGCCTAGTTTTCTACTGAGCATTTTATGCACAGTACAAATTTGTATTACTGCAAGTGGAATCACTACTAAGACAACCAAAAGGAAAAAAAAAGTTTATTTAACATACCTTTCAGCATCCTGGAAAGTTTAAAATATGGTGGTAAAATATAATTGAAAGGTTTTAGGGGGTTTTCTTGTTGTTTTGAGGTTTTTTGCTTAGTATGTATTGGACAGAATGCATGTTACTCTACATGTGTTTGGTGGCTCGTATTAAGAAGGACAAAGGGCAAAATTCATCATCTGAGCTATTTTAGCGCAAACGAAGCAATGATTATGTGCTTCCAACACTAGGCTATGAAGGCTTTGAAGATTAAATAAATAGGGCTTGCCCCTCCTTCAGTAGGACTCACTCCTACCTTTTTAAGACATTTGGAAAGCAATGCTCCAGGAGGTCTGCTCACCAGGCTTTGCAGTCTGACTTTGAGGTTTGACATCTTGTCACCTAATTATGAGTGATGCATACTAGGCTTATGGGCAATTTAATTTTCAAATGAAAAAATGTGTCATCTTCCCAGATTCAGTCCGATTTTCACCACTCTGTTGCTGAATGATAATATGGGACCCTGTGGGTCACCCAAGTGTAAAAGAAAGCTGAGCTCTAAGAAAAGTAAATACGTTATGGCGTCACATTCTTCTGTCTTTAAGGTATATGCAAAAAATATTATTCACAGGAAATGAAAGTCATTTTGCAATGACTAACCATGGAAAATATTCATATATGTTGCTACATAAATTCAACAGAACTTTTACAATAGCACAATCTGAAATGCAAGAAGCATGACATTTTCTAGGAAATCTAAGAACAAAACTTAAATATAATTTGAAAAAAATTAAATGCAATCCTTTGAATTATGCATTGTTGGGATGTGTCAATCTGCATCTTGAATAGGCCCTGAAGAAACATTTCCCAATTAATATCCACAGCAACAAACATAGCATGATGCATTATGGAACTGCAAAGTGTCTTGAATAGAAAATTACTTTCTTGGATAGCAATTTAACATTATCATTTGGTTAGCAAATACCCAATACTATTTTGGACGAGATTAGTTTCCCTTTAATCACCCATGTGTTCACAATTCGAGGTACTTCATTACTTGCACATTTCTAACCATATCCGTCTCTCTCATTACACCTTTTCAATTACAATGAAAGTGGTATAAAATTACATTATTATATTCACATTTTAATTTGTAGTATAACTATTAATCTTTTCCTAAGCCTTTAGCCAGCTGGATGGATATTATGACATGGGATTTTTCTCCACTAAGGACTCTTTCTTCTGAATAGCCACTCTTTGTTCTTTTTGAGGGAAGTGGGTCAAAGACGATTTAGTTTCCATCACACCTGTCCTGAGGCAAACATCTATCAAGGCAGAGGTGTTGGGTTTTGTTGGTTTTTTAAAAGTTTAACAGTTTTCAGTGGATTTTGAATAAATCAAGCTGAATTCCTTTTTTTCTTTTTTAATAAGAACTCAGTAAGCATTTCAAATGTGTTACCTAAAAATTAACATAATAATTTGGAAAATACAGGGCCAAGGCATTGATTAGTTATATTCTATTTAGAAAATGATGGGGTAGTTAATTTCAGTAATGTCAAAACATTCAGACTACCATAAAAAATGATGGGTAACACAGGCCACATTTAGCTCATCAAATTATGTCTGTTCCATAAACTTTCTTTATATCACATTCTTTTCAATAGTCCTTGTAAAAATTTTAGGCTTAACTTTTGAATGAGATTTCCCATCAACTTTGTTTCATGGAAAGTTTCTCAAAATTAGTAGGTTATCTTAAAGCCCTTTATTTCAATGGGACTGTATTGGGTTGGCCCGGCCAGATTTTGGTG
>NW_009721023.1:0-2655 GCF_000703405.1 Apaloderma vittatum
AGGTAGTTACAAAGTTCTCCTCCCAAGAGTTCACCAACTAAAAAAAAAATAAGAAAAAAAGGAGATACAGTTTCTCAGAAACCTCCAAGTATTCTTTCCACAGACAAGGAACATGGGCATGAAGAAACCAAGCTATGAGATGTTTTAGACCAGAGCCAATGAAATGAGTCAAATCTCCTGAGACCTAATTCACTACTGAATTCTCCAGAAACACACTGGCAATAGGCACAAATAGATATTTTTAAATACATTTCAGAAGACTTTTAAGAGCTACTCTCTTTAAAAGAAAGGGGGTGTGGATAGTGAAGACACTTCCTGATATTCCTCCCCTGCTTTTTTTCCCCCATCCTATTTTTTAAATTCTAGAATTGCCCAATTTGAGTATTACTTGGCATCAAAAAAGAAAGAAAACTTTGACACAGGAAATATTCTCAGAAGAAACCTCATATATTTTCAAATCAGCTCCGTTTAAAGAGTCCCCAAAGTATAAACATGGAAATAAAATGAAGTCCCCCTGGAGGTTAGTCCTAACACATATTTGGAGCTCTGGTGAGTACAACAAAAAGTTATGTGGGTCCAGCAGCCCACTGTCACTGACCTACAGGCTCAAGGCCTCACCTAGACAAGTGCTACTAGGGCTTGCAAAAGCCTTACAAAGGGCAAGGAAGGACTAGATCCTGCCTTGGTCTCTCGTGCTACCACGCCAGGCTGAAAAGCTAGCTGCAAGCTAGTCAGACCCAAGCCACGCGCCATGAGTACTAACTACACGGGAAGCAGTTCAGTGCCTAAGGCTGGCGTAACAAGTCCGGAGCATCAGAACTGGGAAGAGAAGCAGCCAGGCTGCAGACAGGAGTTCTTTCAGGCTCCTCTGACCTACCTAGAAAATTCACCTTTCCTATACTAGGCAATCTATATGCAAGCATATGTAAAATATAGAGCAATGCCCTTTATCACAGAACTTGACATGATGTTAAAAGCGTCAAAATGCTGAAAGCTACATAATCACAGAAATAGTGTAAGGCATAAGAACTCAGATTTGTCATTGCCTTGCATCTCCAGCAGCCACATAAATTGGGACAAAATACAAGTATCCATACCGACTTTATACATAAATATGAACACACTTTGAAAATTGAGTACAGTAAGGACTGTGAGACAGTCACGATTAGTCTGAATAATACATTGTTTGTGCTCAGTGCCCATTCTGTTCCCATTTGTCATTTAAAAGTTTATGTAACCAGTGATAGTAACACATCAGAGTTCTCATTAAACAGAGGCAACTTCTTCTTCAAACCCAAGCTGGACAAAACATCAACAGGCTAGTGAAGTAAATACAGGTATAGAAACACATCCCTACACACACACCACCCCTAATCACCAGTTAAGAAAAGTTCTTAAAATGCAGATTAGCTCTCCAGATAGTAACAAATCATTACAGCTACAAAACCTTTCAGCCCAGTACTTTAATTTGAAGATGACATATAGTTTAATGTTGGTGCTATAAAACATCAGCGCCGTTTTTAACTTGCCGTTCTCCTTTCCCATCAGATTTACTGCAATGGAATTGAACCAGGGTTATAAAGAGCATGAGTAGTTAAAGAAATTCTATTTGATGCTGGAAATAGTTTCAGAATGGACAATTAAACTCATTTTTCCAGCAACTCAGATACTCTCAGCAGTCGGTGTTGTAATTTGTTGTAAAGTCTGCCACACATGAAATATCATGGCCATCAGCTTCTAGCTTTTTAATAGCGTGATGCCGACTACAAGAGCTTTTTAATAAAGCAAAGCACAGAAAGACCAGAAAAGAGAACACTTTTAATCTTCATTTTTAAAACGGAAAAATCCTCAGACTCTTGAGATGACAGGCACTATTAAGAGGACTTCTACATTAATTGTCTAGTATATGCAGTTCAACCACTCCTACAGGAAAACGTTAATCTCGGAGTGACATGAATATAAGCATGACTTAATGACACCAAGTAGGACTGCCTATGGATCAAACAAGAGCTTAGGCTTCGGAGGTTTGGGCATGGGAATGGGACAAGGATCTGACACTTGTTTCCTTAAATGTGAAAGGAGCATTCTGGGAGAAAGGTTTTCCTAATGTTTTTGTGGAACCTCCTGTGCTCCCTCTTACACCCATTGCCCCTTGTCCTACCATTGGACATCACTGAGAAGAGCCTGGCTCCATCCTCCTGACACTCCCCCTTGACATATTTATAAACATGAATGAGGTCACCCCTCAGCCTACTCTTCTCCAAGATAAAGAGACCCAGCTCCTTCAGCCTTTCCTCAAAGGGGAGATGTTCCACTCCCTCCATCATCTCTGTGGCTGCGCTGGACTCTCTCAAGAAGTTCCCTGTCCCTCTTGAGCTGAGAGGCCCAGAACCGGACACAATATTCCAGATGTGGCCTCACCAGGGCAGAGCAGAGGGGCAGGAGGACCTCTCTCGATCTACCAGCCACCCTTCTTCTAACACATCCCAGGATGCCGTTGTCCTGGCGGGCAGGCCAGCCTGGCAGAAAAGCATCTGGGTGTGCTGGTGGGAAGCTGGCTGAACACGAGCCAGCAGTGTGCCCAGGGGGCCAAGAAGGCCAAAAACATTGGCCTGTTTCAGAAACAGCATAAGCAGGACCAGGGAAGTGACTGAC
>NW_009721023.1:2692-3000 GCF_000703405.1 Apaloderma vittatum
TGCCTGAACCAGCACTTCTACGATTTTGGCTCCAAAGAGAAGAAAGCAATGAAAAAGGCACAGAAAAGGCTATCGCTGCATTAGTTCACAACAAGAGGCAAGAATATTCTCAGCCTGGCCATTCCAGACAAGGTCACTGCACTGCTCGGGATTTCGGCATTTGAAACGGGGCTGCTGCATCATTTGAGAGGTTTTTCATTACGCGTCGAGTTGAACCATCTCTGAAATAGTTCGGGCTGAAGTTACTGTCCAGTACTTCTTGTTTCCCACTGTCCATTCTCCCAACACACCACATTTTGTCACTGACA
>NW_009721024.1:0-18138 GCF_000703405.1 Apaloderma vittatum
TCACTACTTGGTCATCCAGATCACACTTCCTGTTTACCTATGAGGATGCAGTGGAATACATTGTCAAATGCCTTGCTGATATCCAGATAGACCACATCCACTGCATGGCCACCATCCATCCACGTGGTTATGTCTTCATAAAAGGCTATCAGGTTGGTCAAATGTGACTTCCCCCTGGCAAAGCCATGCTGACTGCTCCTAATAACCTTCTTATCCTTGATATGCCTAGAGACAGTGCCAAGGATAAGATGTTCCATTACCTTTCCAGGGATAGAGGTGAGGCTGACCGGTCTGTAATTACCTGGGTCATCCTTCCTGCCTTTCTTATAGACTGGAGTGATATTCGCTTTCCTCCAGTCTTCAGGCACCTCTCCTGTTGCCCATGACTTACCAAAGATGATGGAGAGTGGCCTAGCAATGACACCTGCCAGCTCCCTCAGCACCTACGAGTGCATCCCATCAGGGCCCATGGATTTATGGATATTCAAATGTTCCAACTGATCCCTAACCCAGGCCTCCTCAACCAGGGAAAACTCCTCTTTAATCCTCTCCCTGTTCTTGATGATGTTAAAGTTTTCAGATTTAGATTCTATCTCAGACGTGAAGATTTCAGATTCTCTTCACCCTTGGCAAAAACTGGAAAAAAAAATTGGTTTTGAGCCATAGCTAAATCTTAATCTGACTGCACAGAACTATGGCTTCCTCCATTGCTTTTTGTTAGTTTTAGTACCTAATAAACCTTCTGCTATTTCATAAAATCATAGAATACCAGGTTGCAAGGGACTTCAAAGGATCATATGGTGTATCGATTCATCAAAGTATCTGCTGAATGACTTTTTTTTTTTAACAAATGACGACAACACAATTTATTGTGAAATGTCTCTACATTTGATATTCAGTTCAACATCCTGAAAAACAAATTTCTGTGATCAGAAGCTCTTGCTCCAAAGCCAGAATTTGTTTTCCCCAGATGAATTAATTATTTGTCATTAGTATTGCCAGCAAACTAAATACACTAGAGTGGCAGCAGAACATAAACAAGAAACAAAGTTTTAGTTAAAAAAATAAAAATATTGAAAATATTTTCAGCATTATTGTCTTAGATCTTATTTTTAAAATTTTTCTTTTTTGATGCAGCCAACATTCAGAATGCACTGACAGTCAAAAACAGTAATGAGAAAAAAACCAAACATCTAGTAGCTAAAAAACCCCAACATCTAGTCTGTTCAGGATGAATGGTGTTTTGAAGAAAGAGACTGGAGTTATAAACTACATTCTGTTTATTTTCTCTAAATGAATTGGACACATTTATAATGAAATCATGCATTTTGTTCTCTATTAAATTAATTTAGGTAAATTAATCATAAAACAATTATCTGATTTTTTTTGTCATGCAGAAAGTGTCATTTATATGCCAGTTGTATGCAAAGAGAGAAAAGGTTGCCCTCTTAATTTATTGTAATGCATGCAACAATGAAACATGATTTAATTGAAACAAAAGACAAGAGGATGAAAAGGAACTTTTTTTTTCTTCAGAAAAATCCGAAGTATTTTCATGCAAGGCCTTGAAGCATTTCCACATTATAAATTATATATTTATATGCAAATGGACTTCTGGCTTCTGTCCAGAATATTTGGCAAATTGAATGCTAGATTCTGCTGTCTTTACCTCCATTGAGTTGTGCACTATTCCCTGAATATTCTTACAGATTTCTATGTCTTTGCATAACTTAAGCTACCGTATGTAAGCTACAGGTGAAGGTGAAGGGGTTTATAACAAAATGAGTGCATCTGGGAGCTGCCTACTTTCTATTTGAAGAATAAAGTATCCCGTACATAGAAATCTGATCTGGAAGGTTGAAACTTGGGATCAAAATAGAAGGTTTGGACTGTTCTTTCAATCTCGCAAAGACATTCTCCATTAAAAAAAGATCAATTCCACATGCCATGAATCCACAATAGCTCAAAATCAGTTTGTGTGGCTTTGAGGAAGAAATAGTAAAGAGGAAAAAGAGAAAAATCCTGGTGTACTTACAATAGTCCAGGGATTCACAAGGAATACCCTAATCACAGAGCAAAATTGTGGTTCCTCATAAACAAGACACTTAACAAGTGGGAATGGCCTCGAGTTGCACCAAGAGAGGTTTAGATTGGATAGTAGGAAAAATTTCTTCATAGGTTGTTAAGCTTCCCAGGGAAGTGGTGGAGTCACCATGACCTGTAGATGTGGTGCTTAGGGACATGGCATAGTGGCGTACCTGGCGTTGCTAGGTTAACAGTTGGACTTGATGATCTTAAAGGTCTTTTCCAAGCTAAATGATTCCATGATTCTATAAAAACTGCAAGAGGGAAGGAGGACAACTCTTTTTTGCTCAGGAATCCCAAGAAATCTTTTCTGAAGAAGCCAGTAACTTCAAGGTCAATTAATTGTTTTCTGTGGAAATTATTTTGTCAGGAATCTCCTGACCAGCTCCTAAATACGAGCTTTATTTCATAACCATCAGTAATGATCATAATGCTGGAAGGACAAGCGGTTGAAATGACTCAATTCTGACTGCACAAATGAAAGGTTACTTGCTAATAAAGGGCTATAACTTCAATATCACAGAAGTGTAGGAAGCCATATAGCAGAATACACTTTACCACTCCGTTTATAAAAGGCAAATAAATATATTCTTTAATCCTTTATTGTCAGTGGAAAAGAAGACTTTAAGGAGATGACAATAATATGAGAATGTGAACAATAATGCACTCTGTAACTGTTTTGCAGAATTTACCTTTCCTAACTACTTCCTACCATAAATAATGTATAAAATACTTACTTTGTTGATTATTGATGTATATTTTGCTTGCATTACTTCTTATAAAAGAATTCCTTTAGGCTGTTCTCTTTTGGGGATTTTTTTTTTAAAAAAAACAGGAGAGAAAGAAGGTTTTTTCCATTGCTTAGAAAACTCTGGATCTCCACCTAAAAATCTCAAGTTTCAAAGGAAAATCTTTCCAGGTGAACACAAACTCCCTATCCCGAGGCTTTAAAAAAAAAAAAAGAAGAAAAGAAACAATGGCTTTCTCTTTGGAAATGCCACTGCAGCTTTTGTCTGGACTGGTCTCTCTAACACATTTGCCTCCATCACACTGCAGATAAGAAAGTAAGATTAACGTAGGAGTAATAAAGCTTTATGGCGTGTTATTAAAAGGGAATCCCATACATCTTCTGGAACCTGGACCAGATAGTTCATGAGAATCTAAGCAAGCACCAAGTCCAGAGAGCAACAGACATGTAGGTAACAAAGCATAATTTCTGATATTCTATGCAGCAATGATACAGAACAGGAAAGATGTTAATCTGGTGACATATAAAACTATTAACAACAATATTTTGCACATACTGAGTCTGATACAAAGTCTGTTGGTTTCTATATGTAAAACTCAGAGCATGACTTTACAAAAAAGGTTTGTTCTAAAAGGCTGCAATACAAGCACTCCTAGCTGGACTGGTATCAGAGTCTCATAATACAGTTTTACAGTAGTATATAATGCAGCAGTAGTTTCACTTGTCAAATGTTACAGGGGAAAGGTAGAAGCTCTTGATAATGCCTTAAGATAATGAGTAAATTCTGATTTTTAAACCATCACTTTCTATTTTGGAACATGTATTTGCTTCAAAAATGAGTTTTGTCTCATCTGAAAAAACGCCTTTGTTATACAGAACAAGGGGTGGGCTGTATCATGTTCAGCCACAGTAAATCTGGGTTCATGTTTTAATACTGAGCTGCCCATGAGCTCAGAGACACAGCTGATCTCCTTCAATCTACAGTCCCTCCTGGAGTGTTAGTAAATAACTAACTGTTCCACTTAAGCAGGTGCTGTTACAAGGCAGATTATAATTACATCTTCATGTGGTTGCAAGAAGAAAAATACAGTGCCTTGAGACCTTCAAATTAGGAATTACTCCAGGTTCAACCAACTTGTTTTAAAATGTGTGCTACAGCAAAACTAGAAAGCCCTATACAATAAAATATCACAATCACCTAATATAATTGAAGTGAGTGAGCCAAATGATTTACTGGTTAACTGTACAATTCCCCCTGGATGGGAATACATCTGATCTGTAGCCAGCACAGCTACAAACATCATTCCTCTCTCTGGAGCTGAAAATAAATTTCTGTGTTGCTTTTTGGGGGGATACAATCTCCTACAGGCCAGTAGGTCACTGCTGTCTTCAGTTTGACACTAAGCAGAAAGGTGAAATGCTGTCAATGAGAATTTTGCTATTGATTTCAGCTAAGCCAGGAGTTTATTCCATGTCTTTCACTTACTCTTAAACTTTAATAACACTTGTCTTATTTATCCTAAGAAATTTCAATGGCAAAAAAACATTTGACAAGCACGTAAATCTAGAAGCTTGGAATTTGTGGCGAAGGGAGATGAGCTCTCAAAAATTGGTTCCACATTGACTGAGAGATTATCAGCCTGCCATGGGAATCTCCAACATGTTAGAGCTTGATCCTACCTCTCCCCAGCATCAAGTGCAACATTTCTTTGTATTTTAGCAGAAGAATATGGTTAACAGGCATACAAAAATGAGTGAACTCTGCCTTTTTATGCTCTCCCTCATAAATCACCTTTGTTTGCATAAGGTCTGAGTCAAAGTCCATTGAAACCAGTACGAGCCTTTTTACTTTGGATCAAGTTCGTTATATCCGCTTTTCCCGCTCCTTTTTTTTTTTTTTGGCTGAAATGTCACATCTCACTTAAGCACTACAAGGGTGGCTAACCTAAGAGATGGAGTCAGAAACAGGACTGTCATGAGAATACATGAATGAGATATGTATATTCATAGAAAGATTCATTTTAAAGCAGAATAGCAGAGCGAAAACGCACCAGTTGCTCTTACACACTGATAATTTACACATTTTACACATTATTACTTTGCTGTTCTACAGCAAAAATGTAGTTACTATAGCAACTGGTTTGTCATATGATCAGAATGCTATATTTAATATCACTCAAAGACACGTATTAACATGAATAATATATGGACTTCTTACGAGGGCTGAAAACATATATATTAACACTTTCAAGCTTCTAAGGGATAATTCTTTCTGATTACTTTTACTGTATGAATTTTTTTTATTAGGCTATGTAATTAAAGACTGTCGAAGAGTGATGGAGTAAAACTGTCCTTACAGCTCCTGGTGAACCCATACAGCTTTTTTTCTTTGTAGTACAGGAGATCAGAGGTGCCTATGAGGTTCAGAGCTCCTGAGAGATGACCAGGGCGCTACCAAAGCTATGGCTCCCAAGTATGTTTACTACCAGCTATCACCTTCTTCTCCTTTCTTTTTGAACCTTGTTCCTTAGTCAGCTTACTTTTTGGATGACCTTTGTCAAACAAATCAAGACCACATCTTTTCTGAGTCTAACATATAAAATGTTTCTGGAAAGATATAATCCAGCTGCAATAGAAACAAATAAGCCATTTCCTAGTGCCATAGCATCCCTAAAATCCCATGTATAAGACAACTGATATGATACCTTTCTCTTTGTTACTAACCTGAGTTTATCAAGTAATGGATTTTCAGTCCAGTGGTCAAAATAAGCATAGGACAAGGGAATGTTCAGAGAAAAAAAATTTGGAATGATGGTTGGAGGGGGTTGTACCCTTTTTTCCTTGTCTCATTGACTGTATTCTTAAAGTTTTGGCAGTGTGCATGTGGGGAGAACTCTTACCAAATTTGAAACTCACATTCTAGGAGCAGAATACCCATGCACTCATTTGTTGCAACAGCCAGGGAATACATTCGCAGCAGAGTTTCTCAGGTTGCACCAACTTACAGTTTGTCTTGGAGGCCAATGCAAAGCATTTCTATTGCTCTGTTGAGCCTTAAACTATTTAAAATTGTAAACTGTTAGGGAGGGAGTGGGCTCTCAGTTCAAATTATTTAAACCTTTTTACTCCCTGTGGAGACTTAACATGCTGTCAAGCCCTTCTGACTTCAGCCAATGGTAGATGGTTTCTACTCCAACATATACGTTTAACCTTACAGCTCCCTTAACAGAGAACTCCATCTATACCATGCCCTACTGCCTTCAGCAAAGTTGCCCACATTGCAATTCTGAACTCTCAAAGGTAACTTAAGTATAACTCAGTTTTTTTCATGCCATAGGAAGCTTATAGGGATCAGTCTGTAACTCACTGGCTTACAGACTGATCTAGAGGTGACAGATCTAGAGATGCCAGAAGTCAGGAAGGAGGACTTGTCGTGTTGCTCTTGCATATCTGAGCTCAGAGGATCCAATCAGTTTTCAACATCCTGAAAACGGGTGATGAGACACTGGAATAGGTTGCTCAGAGAAATTATGGATGTCCCCTCCCTGGAAGTGTTCAAGGCTGGATTGGATGAGGCTGTAAGCAGCCTGTTTTAGTGGGAGGTGTCCCTGTCCATAGCAGGGGGTGGGACTAGATCATTTCCAAAGTTCATTCTAACCCAAATCATTCTATAACTCTGTGCAGAAAAAAAAGTGCATCTGTCTCTCTGCACATTCAGTATAATTCACAGAGCCTTCAGTACATGGTTGATGCTGCAACCTGAGCTCGTGCTGACTGGGGGACTGTGTTGCTGGTTGGCTGGTGTGGGCTAAAATTATTATCAAATTGACCCAAACTTGAATCCCAAATTAAAGTATCTCTCTTCTGATGTCATACTGCTGCAGCAAGTTCACTACAAAGCACGTGGCTTCTAGGATGCCCACCACTAGTTTTGACATGAAAAGACAGCGTACTTGTGGTGCAAAACCCTGAATGAAATTATCCCCCTCCCTGGTTAAAAAAGGGATCTAAAAGTCAGTATTTCAGAAGGTTTGGGATCATGTGGAGTTGTGCAGTTAACAAAGCTTTACCCTATTCTGTAGCTAAATGGGTTGAACAAGTGAAGAAGATCTTTCTGTAGATAGTGGCTCTGATATCTTGGCATGAAGAATTTATATGTAATTATTTCTACAGGAGGACAGAATCATGATTAATGCCTTCTATAAATCCCAGTAAATATATAAATCAAAACTACTGTCATATAAAGATCTGTTTTTGTTCCTATGCTATTACCACAGTATACAATAGAAAGCATCATTATCTATTTACATCAACACTCTCACAAGTCAGAATGCTTTTTTGCTTTCTGTTGCCATTATGTTGTATTATCTGGGGCAATGCCATAGCAGCTCAAGATAATATAAGTACCACAGGGCAACAAAGTAGTATTTTCTGGTTTTTGTTTTTGAATGAGACAGCATACAGCTACCCACTCTGTGCAAGCAATCCATGTATACCAAAGATTTAACACAACGAGTAACAATTAACAAACCAAAATTACTTATTGCAAGCAAGCATTTTTCTCCACTACATTCCAAAGTTTTAAAATATCTAAGGGCTACAATTACAGCATTGCAAAGGTATGAGTAGTATACATAGCAGTGCAGTTCACAGTTTTGGTGTATATCACCATGCACTTGTTCACGTTAAACATATGTATGGGATGACTGGGCAACAATGATGTATCTATCACATCTGAACTGGGTCAGGTCTTGGATTAATAGGCTAAAGGCTGAGAATCGCCTTAGGATATGTTTATCTGGCATTCACCACAGCAGTACTATTTGTAATTGGAGTTGCTGAGGATAACTAATCAATATGTGCATGCAGAGTAAAATGACATTTTTAGTCACCTGAGACAGTGAGTTCAGAGTGCCTTCTGTGACATATGCAGTGATTACTATGCCATGACCCACAACCTTGACAGAATAATGTATTTAGGCAAACAGGCACAGCAGGGGAAAAAAAAATATAAATAGTATCATCAGCCAAAATACTAAACTTTTCTCCTGATGAACAGAGCTTGTGCCCTGAAATCTGTCTGGTATTCTGTGGGTAATGGACTCTGCCAGGACAGAGTTCAGCTTGTCAATATATCAGGATGCTTAACACATAGCTAGTGATTTGTTTTTGTGTCTTGAATTTAAAAAATATACACAAGATAGTTCACTCCAGCAGGACACACTCTGTGGTAGGACAATGCCTTAACTTTTTTTCTTCTTTGCAAGACACGCTTTTCCCATGCTGAACTGACTTAGTTACTCTGGATGGAGACCAGGTTACAACAGTTGTTCAAACTCTGACATGTAGTTGCCATGCATAGAAACTAGATATCTGAAAAGATTTAAATGTGGTTTTATAAGCAGTAAGAAAAGTAGTCTCACCGTTGTTGAACAGAGAAAACAACAACAACAATTAGAGTTTGGAATAAGCATTGTTAAGACTGACATATTACTATTGACTTGATGTTCAGATATTTGGGAGGAGGCAAGAAGATTACTGGAGCAAGCAAACAGGTAATGACTGAAACAGCTTCCTAACCCAAAATACAGAAGTATGCAAATCCCTTCAGGAATCTAACTTACATGGATGCCAAAGCTGTGCTGACCCGTGTGTGTAGGAGCGGATGAGGATCAGGGAGAGAGAACGTGCTTGGAGGCAGTTTTGGTTAGAGGCAGGATTAGGGTTGTTGTGAGGCTCGCCCATCTAGGGCAGAAGGTGCTGTCTGGTAGAGGCTTAAAGATACAAGTAAAAGAATACAAACTAAACCCTCCAAACAATCTGGAATCATTTGATCCTCCTCTATTCTTGGCACAGGATATTGATACTTTCTTGTAAAAAGAATTACATTTAACATATCTGACTAATATGATTTTTTTTCTTAATTGGCATGATTTGCAAGATATCCAAACTGCTGGATAGTTTCTTGGATTAAGAATGGAAATACATTTTAAAAATATAGTTGAGCCAAAAGACTATTTCACAACCATTTAAAAAGTGCTCATTTTTATAGTGCAGATGAAGCCAGAGTTAATTAACACTAGTCACTGGAGACAGCAGTAACTCACCTCTTTTTTTTTTTCTTCTTGTGCTAAATGGATTGCAATTACTCCCCCAGTAATATTGTGATAACAAAGTTTAATACATAGAAAAAGTATTAACAGCATCAGTGATGCATCATGGGAGAGCTGTAACTTGAGGAAAAATAAAGTAATGGTTTTTTGTTCAGATCTGGAAAGAAAAAAATTTTCCTAATAAAGAAATATATTTTCAACAGTGTTTTCTAAACCCAGAAAGACTGCAAAAATTCAAACCCAGAAATCTCAAACAAGCCTTAAATACTTTTATAATTACATACATCTGCATTATTTTATACAGATGTTTATGATTAGGACTGCATTATTAGAACAAGCAAAGCTCTCTTCTATCTATAAGCAAGCAGGGCCACAGATCCAGGAAACTGAATAAAACCCATTTATTCTCCCTACAGGTTTGTTGGTTAGGTTTTTTGTTTGGTTTTGTTTTTGTTTTTGTTTTTTAATTCTAGTATTTCATCCTAATACAATTTTCAAGCAGAGCTCAAAAATAGCCATGTTCCAACCCATCAAGTCTTAATAATACTGTTAAAGAATTGGATATAAAACATTGTGGAGAATACTCACATGAATGGCTAAATCATTCCACAACAGCACAGTATGGACACTGTAAGTGCAAGGCTGTACAAAACCCAGGGTTTTTATTATTTTCCCTAGGAAATTGTGAATAATGACACCACTGTCCTCCAGATCAAGTTGGAAGATGAAACTAGACTTTCCAGTCACTCATTTTGGTAAATTAAATTTTGATATGTTACTAAAAGATGACAGTAGGTTCCTCTATTTAGTTCAATGTGCAGTACAAGTCTCTTAAAAATACCTCTGTAGGTAAAATCTGAGGTGCAGGGTACAGGGTACAAAATGCTTTAGATTTGTAACTATTTTGCAATAATATGGGATTTTGTTTTCCAAAGGACTGCGTTAGAGAGGCATACCATAAAAATTCAAAGATGCTGCCAGTAATTAGGCATCTGGGTGGCCTAGAAATCTTCTCCATTACACTTTTGTTTCCTCGCCAGTTCTTCATGTTCTCTCCTGAAAGAATGTTTTGTTTTTGTTTACATAGCTCTTGTAGGCAGAATGAATAAACCTTTTTTCCCCACACTTGCCAGCCTTCACCGATACAATATCAGCTTCTCTCTTTACAGGCTTTGGGCAGGCATTTCAAAGTATTTAGTTTGACCAGAAATCAATTTTCATGTCACTAAAAGAAAACATCTCAAAGTATTTTGAACTATCAGTCAGATAAAATTGAAGATGAGGTTTACATGTTTTTTAAAAAAGGAGATCTAGATGGAAACCTTGCTTAAGCTGAGTGAGGACAAGGCGGGCACCTGTTAAGAAAAAATTCCCTATGGGAAAAAAACCCTTTCCCTGCAAAATACCTGGTTTCCCATCTTCCTCCACTTTCTTCTACTATCTTTTCACTGTAAGTGTTATGTCTGTTCTGCTGAGATATTTATAATCTCTCCATTCAAACCACCCCTTTGGGGCTCTCAGGCTGAGCAGGGCAACCAGGTAATGGGAGTTCTCAGAAAAGAAGCAATTTCATTTGCTGCCAGAAATATTTTGGCAGAAACTAATTGAGCATGCATGGGAAGAGATTAGTCAACTGCCCAAGATATTTCTGATTGTTAACTTCTGTTCAAACTATCCAAGTACGTGGTCCTCACTGAAGGCAACAACTCAAAATTCAACAATTTATCTTTCTTCTTGGAATACCAGAGATTATTTTTTTTAACATATAGGGAACATTTTCCCTTCCCATTGTCTGAAATGAAGAGAAAACAAAAAGAAAAGGACTATAGGGTTTATTTCAGCACTGTTCTGGGTCCAGTGCTGTTCAACATCTTTGTCAGCAACATGGATGACGGCACTGAGTGCACCCTCAGTAAGTTTGCTGACGACACCAAGCTGTGTGGTGCCGTGGACTCACTTGAGGGAAGAGATGCCATCCAGAGGGACCTTGACAGGCTTGAGAAATGGGCCAGTGCAAACTGCATGAGCTTCAAAAAGTCAAAATGCAAGGTCCTACACCTGGGCCGGCCTAATCCCAGGCACAGATACAAACTGGGCACAGAGTGGGTTGAAAGTAGTCCTGAAGAGAAGGATTTAGGAGTACTGATAGACAAGAAGCTCAACATGAGCCAGCAGTGCGCTCATGCAGCCCAGAAGGCCAACCACATCCTGGGATGTATCAAGAGAAGCGTGGTCAGCAGGTCAAGAGAGGTGATTCTGCCCCTTTACTCTGCTCTTGTGAGACCCCACCTCGAATACTGTGTCCAGTTTTGGTGCCCCCACCATAAGAGGGACGTGGATCTGTTGGAATGTGTTCAGAGGAGGGCCACAAGGATGATCCAGGGGCTGAAGCACCTTTGCTACGAGGACAGGCTGCGGGAGCTGAGACTGTTCAGTACGGAAAAGAGAAGACTTCAGGGGCATCTAATAGCTGCCTTCCAATACCTGAAGGGAACCTACAGGAAGGCTGGGGAGGGACTTTTTACAAGAGTGTCCACTGATAGGACAAGGGGAAACGGGTTTAAGTTGAAAGAGAATAGATTCAGATTGGACCTTAGGAAGAAATTCTTCAGTACAAGGGTGGCAAGACTTTGGAATAAATTGCCCAGAGATGTTGTGGCTGCCCCCTCCCTGGAGGGGTTCAAGGCCAAGTTGGACGGAGCCTTGAGTAGCCTGATCTAGTTGAGAGGCATCCCCAGCCATGACAGGGAGGTTGGACTAGGTGATCTCTAAGGTCCCTTCCAGCCTAGGCCATTCTGTGATTCTGTGATTCTATGATTTCAAATTTTCAGAACAATTATTCTCCTTTGGACAGAATCTATCTACAGTGTGTTTCAGAGCAAGAGGGGAAAGTTTCAGAAACTTATGAATTCTAAAGAGAACTAGTTTTCAGATATAGTTGTCTCTCAACTAAGATATAAACAAACTGTAAAAAGTAGTTGCTAAAAATAGAAATGAACATAACAAAGAAAATATAAAATCAAAGAATTATAAAATCCAAGAGTCATGTAGTCAATTTCACTACAAGATCCCCAAACTATGGTAAAGATCGAAAAGTTTAAGACTTCAGTCACAGAATGTTCTTACCCTGAACATTGAGAAACTTTAAAACAAAGTTGTTGCTGTATGAAATAATATACACAATATAAAAGTAAAGCAATGCTGTTACAGAAACTCTTCCATTTCCAGAGAGTGTAATTTAACATATTCTGACAAAGAGTAAGTTTTTATATTCACCTGGATTATTCATTAGAAGAATCAGTACAGTCTTGTGACATTACATTTTTCTTTTCATTTCACTTCTTATAGATACTGTCCACTATTTCACATTTTTAGACATTTTTAGCTCCTGTTCTGAAATGTCCTGAGCTCCATTATCTGCTCAGACGTGAACATTTTCTGGAAGTCTGAGAACAAATAAAAGTAAGTTGTCCCACATTTATGAAGTGGGATGAATGTTATTTTGTAGCAGATTAAAATTAGATTCTCTGAAGATATTCCTTACCTTGCCATAAACATCCTACATGGCTAAATTCAAGTCTCTGAGTCTATTTTTCTGTGGTCCCATAGACAGTAGAAGATACTTCTACACTTGCCAACTGCAATGTTTTGTGCATATAGTTAGTTATCATCTCACAGTTCTTCCAAAATCTATGAAAACCTGGAAAGAGGGAATAAAAAGACGATAACTAGCCATTTCCTTTTGCATCCCTTTTCAAAATGCCCACAGCCCATGTTCAAATAACTTTAGGTTTGAAATAAGATATGTTCCAGTCACTACTTTTAGAAGAACTTGTAATTGGACCATCAACATTATGCCTTTAGCAGAAGTCTGGAAATACCTGTGCTTGCTCAGCTGAAGGCCAAAATTCTTTGTCAGTTCCAAGTGTGATCTCCCACACTGCTGTGTTTACCTCCAAGAGACACGAGGGCAAGCCCTGCACCCAGCAGACCCAAGGCTTCCCCTGCAGAGCCACCACCCAGTCCTAACGCGGGCCTCAGACTGCATCAACTCCTGCCTTCCAGGCCAGGGATATGCTCTCCTTCCTGGCAGTTTGCTGCCTCGATAAACAATGCTGCTGTTTGTTTCAATAGCTTTGGAAAAAAAAAAAAAATAATACCACCGTATCACTGACATGCCACTGAACATGTCAGGAGCTAGGCCATTTCACTGCGCTGAAGTGCTTTTCCTTTTATTGCCAGACCTATAACAAGATTATTGAAATGATTCAACAATAGTCAAGCTGCAGCTATAGATACTTGTTGAAAGTAAATAATAAAAGCATTTTATCGGAATTGCTGTCATTTTCCTGTTGAGGGATACATCTGTTTCATAAGTACATTTTTATTTGTGCCTGCCTTATGTGAACCTGCTCTAATTTAGTTACACTGATAGGTACAGTTGTAGCTTTCCTTCTAACAATATTAACAGATGAATAGAGCAGTCATTTTCAGACAGCAATTTGCCACGGCTATAGTCAAAGTGGATTGGTTTGAGATTGCAATCTAGTAAGAACGGGGTTTTTTATTATTATTGTGGCAGTTATTTCGTTGTTGGGTGTTTTTTTGTTGTTTCTTTTTTAAAGCAGACTACTGGAAACTGTTAGTTATGCAGTAATTTGAGATAAAAATCCATCAGAAGGAAAACTAAATGAGGGTCAAAAACACTCATATGAGAAAAACAGTGATAAAGGAGAGCCTATAGATATGGAAACATACAGAGAACATCACCTCTGCATCCTGAGTACTGTCTAGAAATGTACACCCCAATCACACAACGCAGCTGTCTGACATACATCCAGAGATCAAGGGGCACTTTTAGAAGATGACAGCTAAGAACTCTAAAACAAGTGGATGCATCACCGCCTTTCTTTGTGAAGAGAAGAATCCGTGCCTGTTCTTGGAGATGCACGGAAAATATGTGCTATTTTTAAAACCAAGTGGTTTTGTAGTCAGATTCAAACCTAGCTAGATAAATCTAGATGCTGTTGTTCAAAATAGCTCTCCCATAAACCCTACCCAAGCACCATCAGCACCTAAAGGCAACTAAACTCTATCCCACAGAATAAAATGTTAGCAGTTGGAACAGACCTCTTTAAAGCATTTGCCCAACTTTCCTGCTAATGAAATTTCAACCTGACCAATTTTAACCAGTTTTACCTGACAACTAATGGTCTCAAATATATGAAGTTTCATCTACAAGTTGGTGACTTGACAGAGGAAAGAGATCTGAACCAACACCTCCACCTGAAGGAAAGATGGGATTCAAGCTCATAGGTTCCCCTTCCTGCTTGTCTGCCTGGTTAACTAATCAAAACATTGCAGTTCCCTGGGCACTAATGGGCTTTCCTGTCCCTGCTCATCCCCTGGGGCTCCCTCCAACCTGCCCATGGCCCAGGACCCCATTTCAGTCCCCCAGGAATATCAGTTCCTGCCCTAATGACACAGCAGCAGGGCTGGTATTCAGGTGCCTACAGTCTATCCTGCCCAGCCATGGGCCCTCTTGAGCCAGGCCCACCTACAGGCCCAAGTCCTGGCCCAGTCTTAGCATGTCCCCATCCCCAGGAGGTGTCCGATGACCAGGGCTGGGGCTGTCAAGATCCCTATCTCCACTTTCCAGATTCTCTAGGCACTGAACTTGTGATCCTGCAAGTGCATAAAGATGTTTTTATATCTAATCCTGTGTCCATGTGCTAGACGTTCTCAGGTCCCTCCCTTCCAAGTGTGTAAGTATAGAAAAGCCTTATTGCGTGAATACCTCCAAGGAAAGCCCTACAAAGATTTTCACTCAGTGCTTTCCTCATGATAAGCTTGCCAGGGAAGGAAGACATTTCATGTAAATCTTCATCAACACACTTGCATCTAACATTGCATTAGGCACTAGCATCCAGCCTATATCTCTTTTCAATGGCTAATAAGTCAAGACGACGAGTAATGATGAATAGTTCAGATCTTATGCACTTCCTCTTTAGTGGAGCAGTGGTGATAGGGATACCCTGCACCATGACCCCACCGCTCTTGTGTGATAAGAGGCAAAAGGAAAAACATGGCCAAAGTAATTTTCTTTTTAAATACGTAATGACCTCTTCCTGGGCCAAGAGGCTCAAAAGGTTAAATATATTGAAAATGAAAAGAAACTGATAAGCATTAAGGCAAGGGAAACACTGAATAAACAGCTTTTCAGAATGCAAATTTCCACTGTTATGAGTTTATAGGCATCAGAGCGTTTAATCCATGTTAAGGGACTTGAACATCTCTCCTATGAAGACAGACTGAGAGAACTGGGGCTGTTTAGCCTTGAAAAGAAAAGGCTGAGAGGGATTCTTATTAATGTATATAAACATCTGAGGAGTCAGTGTCAAGAGGAAGGTGTCAGTCTCTTCACAGTGGTGCCCAGTAATAGGACAAGGAATAATGGGTTTAAATTAGAACATAGGAAGATCCTCCTCAACATGAGGAGAAACTTCTTTACTGTGAGTGTGACAGAGCCCTGGCACAGGCTGCCCAGAGAGATTGTGGAGTCTCCTTCTCTGGAGACTTTCAAAACCCACCTGGACACGTTCCTGTGTGGCTGCCTTAGGGGATCCTGCTCTGGCAGGGGGGTTGGACTAGATGATCCTCTGAGATCCCTTCCAACCCCTAATATTCTATGATTCTATGACTCTACTTCCCTTTAATATTTTGTGTGCCTATTCTCAGGTTGTGGAATTCACATAACGGGGAAGGCCACCACAGCTCTCTTTCCTTTAAATTTGTGAGGAACTAGGAATAAGGGCCCAGTCACCCTCAAGAGACAATGGGTTCTGAACAAAATTGCAACCCGGTAATAATGAAATCCCTTCAGCCTCTGTAGTGTTTGTACCTGACAGTGAAAGTCAGAAAGTCTCAATAGCTGGAACCTGGAAATCACGAAGTGTGTTTCAATATCGATAATCACCACTGCCCCAGGAACATCTGCTGGAGGAAACACAGGCAAAGTCTGCCCATCTCCTCCTCTGCTCCTGAGTGATATGGGGCACTGAAACCTCACAGGGTAGAGGGAAATTGCAGGATTGTAAGAAAGCTTGGACTGTGTCAGAAATTCTCACAACACTTTTTTCAATTCCCCTGGTTTTGCTTAAAAAAATACTACTTTCCTTCACATTTATCTCCCCTCTCCCCTCCTTTAAATAATGGCAGGAAGGAGAAGGTTCAGCAATCAGTCCTGAGGGAACAGCTAAATCAAAGCTTACCTTTAGGGATATTTTCCTTAAATTTATTTCCATAAAAATACACAATGGAAACAAGATATCTATTCCACAACACGAAGGAAGGAAGATCTGTGGCTTTATGAGCTCAGAGACCTGGCGTGATGTGAGCTCCAGAGGGAACTCCCCTCCTCAAACCTCAGTCTGAAGCACGGAGGAAGAAATGAGCTCCCCCTGCTCCTGAGAGTCCTGCCTCTGCTTGGCTTCACTGGCTCTGGCAGGAGCATCGATGTGAGCTTTTGCAGAGCCAGAGCTTCTCTCCAGGATATGAGATCCAGCACGGCGCTGTTAAACACGTCCTGAAAATCTGCCATTTCTCATGAAAAAAGAGTTGGAGGTGGTTTCCCCCTTCTCCTCTGCAGTGTAGGGGAGATCTTCACACTGTTTGTAATACATCCAAATATCTTCTTCAAACAAAATATTTCCCTCATGAAGCATCTCAGCCAAAAACCTGGAGGAAACCCTGGTACAACTCTCCCTCTGAGATGACAGTCCTTACTGGGAAAAATAAAAGAGTGTAATTCATGAGTGGGAAAGACCTCGACATCAGTGACGTGGGATGTCGGTGGGGAAGGAAAATATTCAGTTGTCAACATAAAAACTGATCTTTGATTTTTGGCCTTTTTAAAAAGAACTGATGCACTGAGGTTTTTTATGTATACACATGTTCAGATAGATCAATGCATATAGATGGACAGATAAACAGCTGGTTTATACAAATGCATTTTGTATGGTAGCTATTAAAAGCTTAAACAATTGTGAAAGTTTAATCAACTTACCCAGGAAAACTAGACAAATATCCTTGAGGGCAGGGACTTTTCTTCTCAAGCATAGAAAGTTTAGCATGAGGAGGGCTGGATAATGCCAGGGACGCCTGGGCAGTACAGTGATATTAAAGGCAGCTTACTTGTCTTTTCCTACTGTACCTTTACTGCCACTTGCCTTCATAAAGGCTTGTCCATCTTTTTCTTCCTCATTACTTCTCAAAGCTTTGCTGCTCTTGCATTTAAGTAAAAAAAAATCATTAAACTCACAAAGATAATTTTCAGTGCTTTAGAAACCCAACTCCATTAGGCTTTCCACTCATGGTTGTCGTACAGCCAGCCACTTATCATCCTTTTCTAACCAGTGGTCAAACCGAAGAGACAACAAACACAAATATTGAAGCTTTCTACACCTTCTGAAGTAAACATTTCTCTAAAGGATCTGACCCATGAGCGGCAGAAATCGCAAAGCCTTTTGTCCAAAACCTATGTGGCCAACAACCCCCCCCGCCCATAATCTCCACAGATCTTCCCACAATACTTTCAGTTCCTTGTTCAAGTCCTCCCGCTTATTACCAGGTCCCATCCACATCAGATGGATGAACCAGAAGTAGCCTGTGTGGTGGCTTTCTGTGAGATTGGCACGCAGCAATTGGTTGAGGAATACACATCTGTTATTTGGCTGGTCAGCTACATGGTACACAGGTGTTGGGCTCATGCTCCAAACACACTCTAAGTGTATATTTTAATTTTGGCTATCCTCTTTTGTCTACTTCATGATTTTCATAGATTACGTACATTTCTATCTTGAAGTCAATTTTGGCAGAAATTGGTAAATGGGCTCAGAAAGTGATAGAGGGGAGAGAACTAAGATTTTGTGATTGCTTAAGTCTTTTTAGATAAAGCTAAAAATTCCTACTCTTAAAAAACATCTTTTAAAAACTATTTTATCTATCAAATTTTCCATGCAAGTGGTTAATGTGCCACAAGGAGCACAAAATCTGGAAAAAGATGTTTTCAGACTACTTTTCTTGGGCCCAGCATCTATTTTTTCATTTCCACATGAAACAAAAGACCCAGTCTTATGTAGGTTAATAAAGTGAACACAAGGGAGATGTACCTCCAAATTGGAGCCAGACGGT